>NC_045546.1:40010787-40088287 GCF_009769535.1 Thamnophis elegans
TTGTTGTTATTTGTCTGTTCAGCAGGCAAATTAATCTTTTTGCAGATGCATGAACATAGGGAACTGACCAAAACTGATTTTGATAAAAATGTAAACTGGCAATTTCTAATGCAATCTGCAAGGCTAAAAGCAGAAAGTGATATTCAGGGGAAAAACATATGCTATAAATCTGATACATTTTCCATAATAAGGTTTCTGGTTGCTACCTTATTTAAGGAGCCAGATTCCACTAGAATGGAAGAGATAACAGTAATATTTTACATATGTATCTTTTATCAAGAAATTTATTGAAGAAGATGGGACAGGAAAGTCAACAGAAAAATGACATGTGATCATATTAAGACAAAAAACAAGAATGAATCATTCTTAGAGCAAAAACTTTTAAATACAAAGGCAGAAGTCAATTCATATTACCTTTATTATTAAAGTTTAGCTAAACAAGTTTGCTGGGTTTCTTTGAATTTGATACTGTTTCAGATACTACATATTGTGTTATATTTTAACTGGGTGAAATCTGCTTATTGGATGCTCTATATAAGAAGATAGAGTAGAGTAGAGTAGAGTAGAGTAGAGTAGAGTAGAGTAGAGTAGAGTAGAGTAGAGTAGAGTAGAGTAGAGTAGAGTAGAGTATATTCTTTATTGGCTAAGTGTGATTGAAAACACAAGGAATTTGCCTCTACTGCATAAGCTCTCAATGTACATACAAAGTGATAATCATAGATACTAATAGGACAGGTAATAGTGTATGTGTGTGGTGGGGGTGTGTGTTAGTGGTGGGTTGCGGATTCTGTTCCAACCGGTATGGTTGGAATGGGCTGTCCAGCGTCTACGTGGATGCGTGCTGCATGTACGCACATGTGCGCAGTGGGTGCATGCATCAGTGCTTCTGTGAGCCTCTGTGACACTCCAGCTGCTCAGCGGAAAGTCGTGCAGGTACTGTACGTGCTGTGCGCATGCGTGGAAGTGCTGAAGATGTAAAAGGACAGTAAGAAGTGAGGGAGGGCGGGTGGGCCCTCCGAGCACCATACCAGAACGGTATCTGGTGCTCCGGGCTGGCTCTGGTACGCCCGTAGAGGGGTGTATCACCTGCAACCCACCACTGGTGTGTGTGTGTGTGTGTGTGTGTGTGTACGTATGTATGTATGTATGTATGTATGTATGTATATATGTATGTATGTATATGTGTGTGTATATACACACACACACACACATACACACTGTAGCAACAGGTTACATTGTTAGTACTTGACAAAGTTTTGTGCTATTTCATGTGCTATTATGATAGCGTTCAGGTTGAGGTTGAGAACAATAATGCTGAAAAATAACTGAAATCTCACCAAATGTTATGAAATGTTAGTTTTCTTGCCTTAAAGCCAAAACATTTAGGTGATCTCATTAAAAATATCACCACATTTTTGGCAAGAATGTGAGATTTATGTAATTCAGTGAACTGAAAAGATCTTGATATTTCTTTTTAAAAATGATTTTTCTCTCAAATCAAACATTCTGATGACTACCTGGATATAATTAGGCAGAAATCTTTTCAATATTCTAAAAATGATTTATCATTGCTTTTTCTAGAGCAGTGCGGGCCACACTCATGTCCCATTTAGCAAGGGGGGGGAAAGTCCCAATATGTCACATGACATGAGTTCTAGGGTTTATTTTTTCAAATTGTAGATTCTAGCCCCAGGAATTACTGATGATCTACCCAGATACTAAAAGTCAACTTTTTAAGCTTGTGACACAAGTATTTTTTTAAAGTCCCATAAATTTCTTCTGTGACAATGTTTTGAGAATTATATTTACAACAAGGAACATACTACATATGTGGTGGAGGTGTGCATCTGTGAAAAAGTACTGGAAAAAAATAAAAGATTGGCTGGAGGAGATTACCACGCACCAAATTGAACTAAAACCAGAATTATTTCTATTAGGAATTATAAAAGGAAAATATGAAAAAAATATTAGATACTTAATTCTACACATAATCATGGCAGCGAGAATTACATTCACACAAAACTGGAAAAATAATTACACACCATAGAAGAAAACATAATAAAAAATATTGGAATGTGCAGAGATGGATAGGCTCACGAAAGAATTCAAAGAGAAAGAAGAATCTGAATATTATTCTGTATGCGATTTATGTTTTAATTAGCTAGAGAAAAGGTGGGGAGCAGGAAAGCAAAAAAGAAAGAAAGAAAGATCAACAAATTAAAAAATAACTACAAAACCAGAAAATGATTAAAAGATAGAAATACAAAATAGACTGTAGCAAATAAATAATGGGAAATAAATGCAAAACGATTCAAATATAATAAAGTTCTTATACATAGAATATATAGAATGTTATATATAGAATGAAGAAAAAATATGTATGAAATAATATAAATGCACATATATATAAAGTTATAGCTATACAAGATTTATATGTACAGATAAAAGAATTACAACAGATATGTAAAAGAAGTGTAATGTGTTGCAAAGATATGAAGTTTGCATAAACAAAATAAAAAGTTTAAAAAAGAGAGAATTATATTTACAATCCTATATATAAATAACATAATTCATCAATTCTTTTATTAATATTTCCCCAAGCTAGAAATATAGTCATTTCTGCAATTTCCATTGTTTATTTGTAATTTTTACCTCTTAGCATATTTGCTGGTATGAGATATTTATCTAGATCCTAATTGAAATGTATGGCAATGTTCGCTTTAAGTATTGTTCAAGGTGAAACCAAGATCAACATTTACCTTGAAGGGAAATCTTGACAGTCATTGAAAGATGAAATAAATTCTGTCTTCCTTCTTATGAAATACTGTGTTTTTTCATTGATAGACTCATAAATTTTGTTAGTACACTATAAAGCTATGTTCAAAAGCCATTTTGGTGCAGTGGATAGAAGTGTCAAGAGATCCCTAATCCCTAGATTTTTTCAACCTTTTTTGTGCAAAGGCACACTTTTTTCATGAAAAAAATCACGAGGCACACCACCATTAGAAAATGTTAAAAAAAATTAACTCTGTGCCTATATTGACTATATATAAAGTAATTTTCCCACGGCACACCTTACAGTATGTCACGGCACACTAGTGTGCCGCGGCACAGTGGTTGAACAACACTGCCCTAGAGAACAGTTTTCAGTAGGAAAATCTTACACAAAGTAACAAATATCTAAGGTCCTTCCTCTGTTATTTGTTCTTATACACAGTATGCATCCCCTTAAGCAATATGCAGGCCAACTGTATGTTGTCTCTTGAAAAAAGATGTTAATCTTTGTG
Organism: Thamnophis elegans; assembly: GCF_009769535.1. NCBI lineage: Eukaryota > Metazoa > Chordata > Lepidosauria > Squamata > Natricidae > Thamnophis > Thamnophis elegans. The sequence goes on from NC_045546.1 coordinate 40,014,075, forward strand.
TATAGCTCTTTTTATCACATATTTTTACTGATACTATTTTATGCATTCTAACCGAGGGATCTCCAACCTTGGCAACTTTAAGACTTGTAGGCTTCAACTCCATACATACTGTAGCTGACTGGAGAATTTGGGGTGTTGAAGTCCACAAGTCTTAAAGTCCTGCCAAGGTTGTAGACCTCGGTTCAAACCCACCTTCCCATACCATTTTTCACTGGATCTGGCAAACCCAGCCAATATATTTTGAAGCTAGTCATAAACCAAATCAAATATCATCAATAGGAGGAGAACAATCAAGTCTAGGGCCCTTCCCAGATTTCATTTGAGCCTTTAATTTCCTATGAAACCAGCTTACTGATATTAATAACAGCGTTAACAAACAAATAATTACACCTGAGAATTATTCAGAAAGCTTGTCAAGCACTAGTTTTAGACTTTAATTTCTCAAAGAGAGTGACTGAAGGTTACATATTGCACCAAGGCATTGTTTGCTTAAACAGTTCTACGAATAAGCCATATAAAATGTGTACATATCACAGTAAACCATTAATCAAAATTTACAATCTACAGTAGACAGATTCATATGGTCTGCTGAGCAAAACAAACAAACAAAAATTACATTATAATTTAATGTGATGTATAACTTAATCATAAGGCAGGTTCAAGGGTAAATTTTGACAAATGTGTGAGAAATACAAATTCACAAACTAGTTAATATGTCACTAGGGTATCAATACTTATCTACTGATGAGTAGAAGAAAACATTTATCCAAATATTTGATAACTGGAAACAATACTCTAAAATTGGGAAAGAACATACAGCATACAGAACAAATTCTTCTGACTTGTGAGTCATAGGGAGGGAAATCCTAAACTTAAACTTGAATGAGACTTTTAATACTAACCCAAAAAGATTATAAGAATGACCTAGTTCCTTGTAAAGTATAGTCCCTTGAATATCATATTATTTCTGCTCAGAGATAAATGCCGCTTATTGGTGCGTTTGTCTAATTAGAACACAAAAGGGGTGTCCATTGCCATCCTTTCCCACAGATTTCATGATTCATTTCTTCTCAGTGTTGGCCTGGTTGGTGTGCATAGTTATTCACAGCATTATCAAAACGGTAAATTTGCAAAACATGTATAAATCGATTGCTTTCTTCTAGCAAAACAATATTTTCATTCTAACTGATCTTGGCCATAGGAAATATTTTTTGCTTTATTTACTTCATTTTGTATTCTAAGTACATAACAGCCTAATTCAATAGCCTATGTTTAAATTCCAGGTATTTCCTTCAATAGCCACTTTAGAAGGAGCAATTGAAAATAGCAAAGAACTGCTTACATATTCTATTTTCTGTTTTTTCCCTTCCCTACCCATTTCCAAATTTACAGGTTTTTTGTTTTGGGGTTGTTGTTTTTTCCAAACATATAATTGGAACTTGATAGGAAAGAAATGGAATGGGAATGCTTGAGCACGACGTTTCATTTGCAATAATATGAAGAAACCCTGGAAACTCCTTCAAACAGAATAAAATGCACACCCATTTAAAATGAGACTCCCAGAACTTCTAAAAAAACTATTTATTTTCAGTGTTGTGATTAGAATCTTTTGGAGGGATGTATTCAAAATTACTATAATTCAGCAAAAAATATACATGTCAGATCAGCAGATGGCATGAAGCTAGACTATAACATAGGATAGGTGATGCATGGCATTTCACTGAAATATCTATTAAAATTTTATCCATTACAAGTCAAAGCAGCAAGTCAATAGTCAAAGCAGCATTATGCAACACCAGAACAGCTAATGTATGTAAATGAGGCAAAGGCTAATATTTATATATATTTTTAAAAAAACATAGGTATCAGTAATAATTAATTATGAATAACAACATAGGTGTCTGGAGGTATTGTATATGGTGCACATTAACAATGGGCAGGGCTTCAATTGCACCTTGAGTTGTCCATTGTGATTTTTTTGACTACAACCTGAAAATGGCCCTGAAGACACGTTAAGTCTCAGTAAAGGGATTTGTACTCCATTTTTTTGCTTTCCATTCTTGCAATTCCAGGTGGTCTCAGTGAACATTTATTTGCTGTCCAGTCAGCTAATTTATCTTAAGTGCTCAGACAAAAAACTGTGCTCTCCATTTGAAACTTGGGACAGTTTTACATAATCACATATTCAATTGAATTGAATTGAATTGAATCACATATTCTGATTATGTAAATATTCTGATCTCAAACCCTGGAAACTCCTTCAAACAGAATAAAGCAACATCTTGGACTGAACTGGGAATTTTTAAAAAGATGAATAGAGTCAAAATGAGTCATCAGATTCAGAAGAAGTAGAAGCTTCAAAACTAACTTCAAAGGCAAACTATTATATAACAGTATAATAATATTGCAGTATTTCAAACTAGATTTTATCATAGGTCACTTCATCTAGGAAGGGTTGCAGCTAATGTACCAAACTAAATTGATGAAAAATGTTTTTGAGCATTAAATATAGCTCTTGATGAAATGGCTTTTTGAGCATTAAATATAGCTCTTGATGAAAATACTACATAAAACCAATGACTGGCTAATGAAACTATCTTATCGGAATTAAGTAAGAGTTCTTATAGTTCTGATTTTAGATGCAGGTTAATGCTATCACTCTTTCACTATGTATTGATTAAAAGGGACAAAGCTGCAGTATGTATAGGGACCTGTGAAGATAGTTCACTCTTTCTGTTTAATATTAGGATATTATCTCCAAAATTATGTTGTTTTCCTTTACTTAAATGTTTTCAATCATCAAACTATATAGTAGGCCTCTTTAGAAATGTAAAATAATTTCACCACAGATTCATTGGGAGCAAAATTGGATGCTGTTCTCACTGTATTTTACAATTATCCCAACCAGTAGCATTCAACAAAGATCAGAATTCACTTTCATCAATCAAAACAATCAATAATGTGCATGATATAAATAAAAATGAAAACAGGATGAACATTGTTTTTAAATAAAAATATATACGTTATGGGGATGTCTGTAAAAATTCTTTCTATATGAAGAGATACTATTATTTTCCTTAAATATTTATGAGAAAAAAATACAAGAATAATAGGAATACTACGCTACTAAAATTGTAAGTAAAGCCAATAAAAATGTCATCCCGACGCCTAGCAGTTGTGTATCCTTGTCAGTATCCTTGTGCTGTAATAACTGAAAGCCATCCAATTGAAAACAATCATACAGTCCTATAATAACATTCTATATTTGTACTGTACTTAAAACGGTGTCCAGTTCACATCAAATGTGATAACAGCAACAAAATGTTTAGCAAATATAACAGAACAAACTCTCAAGGCTGTTCTCCAATATTCTTAAAGGTTAAGTTTTATGTATTCCAACAGTTAAGCTAGATCAGTGTTTATATAATAGCACTTAAGAACTTCTAAATATTTGGCTTATCATTTCATTGCTACAGCTCTTCAGTTTATCAGGCAATTAAATTTGTTTAACTCAGGCTATTTAAAACCAATTTGTATACAGTATTGTAAGTCCATTTTAGATCTGTTGCTAAATGTGACTATATGCAAAGATTTAATATATCATTATGGCTTCAATGTTAATACAATGCATACAAAAACACATTTTGTATAGTGCATCTTCAGATGTTTGCCCCATTCTCTTGTAGGAATGGTGATTGATAATGTTTGTTCAAAAGTAAAAAGGCAAAAGCTTTTGGCTGAGATATTGTCACAAAATAAGGAATGAAATATGGATTAAATCTTTCTTGCTTCTTTTTCCATAATGGCAACTTCTTCATTTTGAAGTAGAAAGCCCTTTGTTTTGGCATGATTGGCACTATCAAGAAAATCTGAAGATAGAAAATGACCAAGATGTGTCTATACATTCTGTTAATCACTTTTCAAACAAGAGACTATCCTTATTTTTTAAAAAATGCTCCAACAATTGGGTCCTCATTTTACTCATCTCAGAAGGATGAAAGGCTAAGTCAACCTTGAGCTTGGTGAGATTTGAACTGCCAAATTGCATGCAACTGGTAGTCAGCAGTACTGCACTCTAACCTCTGCACTGCCCAGCTCAAATCCTGGAATCAACATTTTGAGTGGAAAGGGGCCAAAATGAATGAAGACATTTTGTTTTTCTCATCTTTCCTTACATCAAGTATTATATTATATTATGTATAGATTTTATTTTAATTTGGAATTAAGAAGAAAAGTGCTTTTAAACTTGCTTCCCCAAAGGTTTTTGTTAACTCTGGGAACATCTTTTTGTGAATGACATAAAAGGGAGTATTCTTGCAGCTTGCTAATGATAAATATGCAACATAGTTGACTTGTAAATGCTTGGGGAGGAAACCAGTAAACGGGGAACTGCAATCAGCTGTCTGGCTGATAGTCAAGGACATGGAAGGATAACTTTAATCACACTTTGAATTAAAGCAGCAGACACTGAATTTCCCTTAATGACAAAGACCCATGAAAATAAACTAAAGGTGGTGGAACTTTAACCCCATTTTGACAGATGCATTTAAATGGAAGTATATTATCTAATTGCAGGCATTCTAAGCTGCTCCCGGTTTCTTCAAATTGAACTCAGGCTGTTCTCTTGGCTACTGCTGAGCTTCTTTTATTTCTGCAGACAGTTGCCTTTGTAGCAAGGTTAAAACATTGCTTGGCAAAACTACATTCTCTTTAGTATATCTGCTTTTGTGTCTGGGTTGAAATTAAGAGTTGAATTTCTATATAAAATGTTTTTGTTTATTTATTAATGACGTTAAGTCACACTGACGAGCAATACAAATAGTGAAGATACATACAGAATGTAATAAATCTAGTAATAACACATGTGAATCTTTAGTAACATATATATTAACTTGCTTCAAGAACTCTTATATACCAGAATTGTAAACAATTATAATGGACCTTGTGATGAAAATTTATTTCATCAAATATGAAATATGAATATAGGAATATAGATATAAAATATAGAAATATAAACCATATAGGAATTTTCTGAATTCACATATTCACATACTTAAAGCAAAAGAGCATTATAAAGTTCATTCAAAGCCTAGAAATTGAAAGAGAGAACTCTATTTGCTTCAAACATAAGGCTGAACAAGTGTCAGCTTTCATGAATATCCAGAACCTCTCCAAAGTTCATTAAAGCTGGTTTAATTAATAGCAGAAAGGCACTGTACTTACACAAGATCTGAACCACTTAAAAATATTTTAAAGGCATACAGAGCATTACTGGATTATAAAAAGGATTATAATAAAAAGTTGAAGTTGGGTTTGTGCTTGATGGTTTTGATGTGATATGTGTATCAAGCTATCATATATATAACTATATAACTGTATAACTATAAAACTATATAACTATATATGTATATATGTATATAACTATATGTATGTTGTATTTGTGCTGATAAATAAATAAATAAAGGGAGACTAGTATAGATCTATTTCAAGCTATTTAGCTCTCATCAGCTAGCCATACAGGGAATCGAACCTGTGCTGTATTGCATCTTAGGCAGATCTGTTAACCATTGAGCCACAGTGTTCGACTCCTTATCAGCCAAGCCAGGGTGAAAGGTATCTATTTAGATTTACAACCCCCGGTATGCCCAAATATGGGAGGTTAACAGATCTGCCTAAGATGCAATACAGCACAGGTTCGATTCCCAGTAAGGGTATGGCTAGCTGATGAGAGCTAAATAGCTTGAAATAGATCTATACTAGTCTCCCTTTATTTATTTATCAGCACAAATACAACAAATGTAACAAAAAGGCAACAGTAAAAATATTGGGTTTCTGTCTGGATGGTCTCTTGTGACGAGCCGAAGGACAGAGAATGGAAGTAGTGATCTTCCTCCCATATTTGGGCATACCGGGGTTGTAAATCTAAATAGAAACTATATGTATGCATATATATATATATATATGTGTGTGTGTGTGTGTACACACACACACACACACACACACACATATATATATATATACACACACATATACATACACACACACACACACACGAAACTGAAATCACCAGCCTGAAGATGGCGAGTGAGATCTTGTCAAAACGTTGCCAAGATAAACTCAATCTTACATGGGAAAACACCTGAATGCAACAAGACCAGCATATATCTATGTATAGAGTTGATCTGTGCTGGGTAGTGATGGGATTGTGCGTTTAAGTAGCGGTTGGTGTGTGTTTTTTTCCGGTAGATGGTATGTCCTAGAGAGCCATTGGGTTTTTTTGTAGATCAGGACATCCAGAAAGGGAAGTTGGTTGTTTGCTTTTATTTCCATGGTGAATTGTATTTTGGGGTGTAGGCTGTTGAGATGTGTGAGGAAGTTGTCCATTTTTTCTTTCCCATATGGCCAAATCACAAAAGTGTCATCAACATATCTAAGCCAGAGTTTGGGTTTGTGTTCAGATTTATCTAAGGCGTTAGTTTCAAAATGTTCCATGTATAAGTTTGCAATGACGGGTGAGAGGGGTGATGCCATGGGTGCTCCTCCTATCTGCTTATAATGGACAAACAGACACAGAACAGGACAATGGCATCGCCCTCCTCCCTTACATCAAAGGCACCACAGATAAAATCAACAAAATTCTCCACAAACACAATATCAAGACAGCCTTCAGCACTGACCAAAAAATAGCCAACATCTTAAGAAACCCAAAGACAAAATCCAGCTAGAAAACCAAGGAATCTATGAAATACCATGCAAAATCTGCCCTGCAACATATATAGGACAAACGAACAGGAGAATAAATGCACGCATCGGAGAACAGAAGAACGCAGTAAGAAAAAAAGAAAAAACTTTCTCCCTTTTCCAGCACCTTAAAGCTACAGGACATGAAATTAATTTTGAAGGTACCAGGTTAATCTCCAAAACAGAACACTTCAACAAGAGAATAATTATGGAAGCTATCGAAATAGAGAAACACTCCCACAACAGGAATAAACGTGACGATACCTCCCACCTACCAGATATCTGGAAACCAGCCCTAGTCAAAAAACGAGCCCCACCCACTACTCAGGCTGTTACAACACAAAGCAACAATGGACACACAGCCAGCACCAATCAGCACCAATCTACCAATCATGATACAACCACACAACCAATCATTCCACTTACTGAAACAAAGCCAGCACTCCACACAACCCCACCAAGATTTATAGAAAGACGGCAGCTCCGATCACACTTTAAGCCCAAAACCCAGCCTGAAGATGGCAAGTGAGACCTCGCTGAAATGTTGCAAAGACAATCTCAATCTTACATGGGAAAAGACCCGAATAAAACAAGACCAGCATACCTACACCCGTGAAAATGTAATGAAACATATATATCAGGTACCTTGTTTAATCATAGCATCCTACGTGAATCCAGCAGTAGTGTTTGGATATTTATATTTAGGTTTATTATATAAATCCAACTAGAGTATTTTCAAAGAATACTCTTGTCTGCAGAAAAACATAATTTATATTCCTATATATTCAATTCTCTTACATATCCCATTCATTGTTTTTTTCATTTTTAATAAATTTTTATTTTAAACACATAAACACATCAACAAAAACAAACACATAACTTAAAAACAACATAGGAACAATAAGTTCCATTGTATATCATACCGCAGTTCCGAATCGGTTTCTTTGCAGTTAGTGTTTCCCTACTATACATTTCTAACTTTCATTCATAATCTCCTTATTCGTTATCCATTTTTATGTACATTTCTTTATTTATTTAAACTTAGCTACTTATGACCAAATATTATTTACCTATATTATGCTTTATATTTTTACTGTCATTTATTCTCTTACATACAGTTATAGATATACATTCACATAATTATTCTTTTTCTTTGCCATTCTTATATTATTATTATTCCATTTGAAAGGTTATAAGGTATAGTTTAAAATGCTTTGTTTACCATCCTTCGCACCTGCTAAGACACCATTCATTCATTGTTTATTAGCTTGCTTTTTGAAAGATAGTAAGATTTAGAATTATGCCCCTCAAGAAAAACTAATTTTATACATAGCATGTTTTATAAGCTTATTATTTTTTATTTTGTAAGAATTTATAATTACAATATTCAGGAATATTTAACAAATGAATAGAAATATCCTAAATTCTATTATTTAAGAACAAATATTGTGCTCTCTTAAAATATGTCAAAGGTAAAGAAAAACACAATATCTGTGTGTCTATGAATGCACATAGATATAGGGTGTGTGTGTGTGTGTGTGTGTGTGTGTGTGTGTGTGTGTGTGTGAACAAATGTTAACCTCCCTTATTTTTCAGTAAATGAACCTGATGTTTTTCCACTGGCATCATTTCACCCACAGCTGATGGTAATTATTTGCCTTGCTCCCTTCACTTCTTTCATTATAATGAGATTGTTACGACAAAATATATAGACACTACTAAAAAATCCCAGCATGCTAGCTTGTACTTCAGCTTGCCTACACTGCATAAATATTTCTAATTCCCCAAATTCCAGAGCAAATATCATATTGCCATCTGGTAATTATTTTATAATTTGTTTTGGTCTAATTTATAGTATTTCATTGTTTTTCTACTGGTTTTTTTTTTACTCTGTGAGCCATTGCCAGTCGGAATTTGGCAGCATAAAACATGAAGAAATAAATATATAAATTGAAAGACCATTTCAAATTAGCTTTTAGTTCTGAATGTGTGAAGGGAGGAAGACTTGGCTTTGAGAACAGGGAAAGGATGGGCAACCTGTTTAGAAGGGAATTTTCAGAAAAGATGACTTAGGTCCCAAGAGAGAGAAAAAACGTAAGAAAGAACTCAAAATAATATTATCTTGATTTTGTTTGCTATAAGAATGAAACTCTGAAAACTTTCAACTTTTTATTATTCTGCCCTATTTTACTGTTCAACCTATGCTTCACTTAACAACCTGCATTTCATATAAGTGTTGCATTGGAGACAGCAGAGATAGGTTATTGTGCTGTGTCACTGTAGGTTCCAATATAATTGTATTTTCAGGACTACCTGTGGAGACTACCTTTAGTCAGGCTCCATAGGTGAAATCAGGCCTTCCAAGAGGATTTTTAAGTGCTGGAACAAGATTAATATGGGGCCCCTCACCTACACATGGACACACATTACTGTTTTTCCTTGCATTTTTAAGCTCTAAATTTTTGAGGTGACATTTCATAACCATTCATAAACTGAAATGAAATATAAAATATATTCATAAATGAAATAAAACTAAACCTGCAAACTTAAATAAATAATTAATGAAATTAAAATTCAATAAATTACATAAATAACTGTTCACTGAGTTTCAGATTAATAAAGGTTATGTCAAGCAAAGCAGTTTTGCTATATATGCAAAGTAGGGTGTATGAAGTATATATCCAATACTTTTTTTTCTTTTAAAAATTTGGTTTTGTAATTTTTTTTAAAAAAATTCCCTTCATGGGCCCTGGAACAATGTACCAGCTGCACCCCACTCTCCTCAGGCCTGGGTGAAATCCCTATTACATTCCTACATCATAGGTTTGACAATGAAAAATTATCAGGATAAGTTCCCTCATTTCTCACCATAAAATGTGCTTCATCATATCACACTATTATCTTCATTGTGCAAAAAAAAAATTCTTATAAAAAGAAATGTGTTCTAATCAACATGCTTGAAATAAAGAGAAAACCTTCATCAGAAACTTTTATTGGAATTGAGAACCATAATTTGACTGGGGAAGAAATTGAGGGTACATTATTACAATAGTTCCATAAAGACTAGACTGAGTCAGTAGTTTCAAGGGCCCACTTAGCACAATGAGTAGTACATTTATTATCATATAAAACACAATGAGCTTCATATGCACTTCAGCCCCATTTCAGTAGTCCCTCCAGTGGCTTTTTACTGAGATGATTATGTAGAGCAGTGTTTCTCAACCGTAGCAACTTGAAGACATGTGTACTTCAATTCCCAGAATTCCCCAGCCAGCCATGGGAATTGAAGTCCATACAAGTACACCCCCCTCACATTTTATAAATATTTAAGTACAATACAACACAACAGCAGAGTTGGAAGGGACCTTGGAAGTCTTCTAGTCCAACCCCCTGCCTAGGCAGGAAACCCTATACCATTTCAGACAAATGGCTATCCAACATCTTAAAAACTCACAGTGTTGGGGCATTCACAACTTCTGGAGACAAGCTGTTCCATTGATTAATTGTTCTAACTGTCAGGAAATTTCTCCTTCTAAGTTGCTTCTCTCCTTGATTAGTTTCCATCCATTGCTTCTTGTTCTACCCTCAGATGCCTTGGAGAATAGTTTGACTCCCTCTTCTTTGTGGCAACCCCTGAGATATTGGAACACTGCTATCATGTCACCCCTAGTCCTTCTTTTCATTAAACTAGACATACCCAGTTCATTAAACTAGACATACCTAACAAAAGTATTTGTTGCCAGCAGTTTAGACATTAATGGCTGTGTGTTGCATTATTTTGAGGGGACAGCGCATTTACACTGTTACACAAGCTGTATACTCACTACTTTACATTGTAGCCAAGTGTCATTTCTTCAGTAGTGTCACATGAAAAGATATATTTAAATATTTACAAAATGTGAGGGGGTGTACTCACTTCTGTGATATACTGATACATCTTCAAGTTGCCAAGGTTGAGAAACACTGATATAGATCAGGAGTTTCCAACCTTGGCAACTTTAAGCCTGGAAGACTTCAACTCCCAGAAATCCCCAGCTTTGCTTTGTGGGGAATTTCAGGAGTTGAAGTCCTCCAGGCTTAAATTTGCCAAGGTTGGAGACTCCTGATCTAGAGTTTAAAACTATCTAGCTATATTACTAGATGTACACGGATTTACCTTTACCTTTATACCTGTAATTCATCTGTTTTTCAAAAACTGAATTTGACCATTTTACTTTTTTATTGGCTCCACCCCTTCCAATATTTTCTGTCATTGCTCACAAGCATGTAAATCTCAGCACAGAGCATGAAAGAAAGGCAATCTTTTTTTAGCTCATCAGAAACCATGTGAGAAATCTCCGTTAAGAAATGCCTGTATGGTAACTGACTTCTACAGAACTCTTGTCAACATTTTCTCTAGAAATTGTCCTATATCAAGAGTTTTCCATTTATGAAAGCAGACAGTGTCTCAATCCTTTTGGGTACTGCAGCGGCTTGTTGCTCACATAAAATGAAAAACATATTAAAGTTAAAAACTGCTGCTCTAGCCATTTTTCAATTCCCCTTTCAGAGAACCAACTTCCCTAGAAAATAGGTCACTTACATAAAAAGCACCTTATTACAGCACCACAGCACTGAGCTTAAAGCAATAGCAATAGCTCAGGAAATGCTTTTGTTTCAAGCCCCTGTTTTCAGACACTTCAACATTTCTGAGAAATTGACCCTTTGGGCTGCAATTTCTCATCCTCATGTTCAGCGTAGAAAGCAAATGCCACTGCCAGCAAGCACCTCTTGTTTCTGTCCTAACTGGCTGTGCAAACTAATGTATTTGAGACTTTTCACCCTTAAAAAGCCCCCCCCCCCTGCCAAATGACAGCTTATTTTGTACTAGTATCAGGGGAGCTGCTTCTGTGGGGAAATTAAAATCATATTGAGGACCATGGCTACAGTAATTGAAACAATGGGCCTTTGTATGTTTTGTTTGATTCAGAGTCGAAATGCCTCTTCATGCCAAAATTAGATTCCACTTTCTCTGGTCCTACTTTGATCATTTTCATTTCAAAGAGAAGAGACATATGGAAAAGCAGCAAATGAAATTTATATATATATATATAGTATTCAGGTGGAAAGTGCATAGAATGCTAATAAGATGTAAATGACCAAAGTTCAGGTTTTTTGGTCATATTTTTTCTTAAATGCATGATAGAGAATCTATACAGACAATACTGGTATTTTGGGATACTTATTTTAAAAAGCAATTATAAATAATAATTATGATAACAATGATGATAATAGCCATATTAAACCCAACAGAGATGGCACAAGAATTACACCACATTTTTTTTTATCATGTCTGCAGTATGTACGATCATTTTCAGGGTGGCAATAGACAGAATACAATATGACAGTGATGGCTAACCTTTTTGTCATTGCATGCTGAAAGCACACAAAGCATGCCTGCGACAGCATGCAAGCATGCCTGCACCCCTAATGCTATGTGTGTGTGTGACAATCCCCCTGCAAACTGTCCCTGCGCATGCATGCACAACCCCTGCACTCCCTCTCCCCCCAGCTCATGTGTTCATAACCCTCCCCCGCAACCCATTTTGGGCCCAGTAGGCCTCTTTGCAGCCTCCTGGGAGCAAAAACAGCCCATGGCAGGGTGTGCCACACACCCCTGTGCCCCTTTTTGGGCCTAATAGGCCTCCCGGCAGTCTCTTGGGACCAAAAACAAGCCATGGGAAGAACCGCCTCCCATGCTCTCCCCCACCCCTTACATGTGCACACAACCCCTGCATGAACCTTGCGCATGCGAGGCAGAGATCCAAAAATCAGCAGGCTGGTGGAAGTGTGTGCACATGCACACTGGAGCTGAGCTGGGGCAATGTATCACGTGCCCACAGAGAGCGCTTTGCATGCCACCTGTGGCACATGTGCCATAGGTTCGCCATCATGGCAATATAGTGATATTGGAATCAAGTTACAATAAGCATTAGGAAAGCAAGGAATAACTTTCATTTTGCATCTAATCTACAAAAACAAAAGGGTGATTCATTTCCATAGTTTTGCTATGGCACACCTAAGATTCTTGTCTGGCAGAGAACAGAAATAAATAAATAATACAGTCCTTTCATCAACAAAGCTAGAATATTAATTGATGTTATACAATATATAAAAATATATCCTATAAATCCAAAATGTAACTTACTGTATCTTAATGTATTATGGCAATCCAAGGAGTTTGGTTTGTAGTTCCTTGTTTATTGTGTAATGTGATGATTGGCCTAAATCTGGGGTCGGCAAACTTAAACACTCAAAGAGCCATTTGGACCCATTTCCCACAGAAAAGAAAACACTGGGAGCCACAAAGGTCCTAAGTGCAGTCACTAGAGGCAAGGGAGGCGGAGCTTCACCAGTATCCTCAGGGAAAGGAAAGAATTTTAAATAATGCTTACGTTGGGCGGACAAGAGGAGGGTTGAGAGAGTTTCCACAGCTGGAAAAGATATGTGGATCAGACGGAGGGGGGGGGATTCAAATTTATTGTAATTAAATATGTAATTTTTTATTGTGGAGTGTGTGTGTTTCTTTCTTCACAGCGGTCCGGTGGGGTCGGAGGAGGCGGGGGGACGAGTCGGCGGAGCGCGGAGGCGGCAGGGACGTTCTCACCGTAGTGTCCCAACAGGCCAGGCTTCTCGTGTTTATGTCCGCCATAAACACGAGACGCCTGGCCTGTTGGACACAGTGGTGGCCGGGCGAGGAATGGGCTGGGTGGGCTGGCTGACTGGGGAGGGGGGAGCCCTTTAAAGCCCTGCTGCCGTGTCTTCCCAGCAAGACTTCCTTTCGGTTCGCGGTTTCCCTTGCCTGCCTTAACTAACTTTAGAGTGCCGGCAGGCAGGGCTCGTCCGCCATTCAGTGAAACATGTTTCACTGAATGGCAGCTGATCCCATGCCTTTAAGTGCCGGCTTGCCTTCCGGGTGTCCCGGCTCCATCTGAGATGCTTCTCGCCGCGGTTGCGCTCCACTTCCTTTCCCCCCCCGCCTCCTCCGACAAACAATCTTGCTGCCCCAGCCTGCAGCCAGCCCAGCACCGAGCGGGGAGGACGAGAAGGAGGAGGAGGAGGAGGAGAAGAGTGGTGAGTCCTTGTGCTGGCCAGCCGTCCGGCCAGGCAGGGAGCAGGTCGGGCGGGGGTGGGTGGGCTGGCTGCAGGCCGGGGCAGCAGGATTGTTCATCAGAGGAGGTGGGGGGGCAAGGTGGTGGAGCACGACAGCGGCGAGAAGCAACACCCCCACCGCTGTGTCCAACAGGCATCTCGCATTTATGTCCGCCATAAACGCGAGATGCCTGTTGGACACAGCGGCGGGGATGTTGCTTCTCGCCGCTGGTGCGGTCTTGCCTCACCAACGGTAACCCTCACCGCACGTCACTGAATTGGAGCATTGCTGCTCCTTGGTTTTGTAACAATAGAAACACATACATATTCCAAAATATGAGAAACATCAAAATTAATGGATTAAAGCAAGACAGATTGACAAGATCTCCCTATAATAATAGTGATTCTATAAAGCTATTGAGCAAGATTTTTTTTTGGCTATGCTCTTATTCAACATCTACAAAGTAATGACTAATTAGTCAGAGTTTAATGACTGATAGTGCTCACTTTCTGCACACACAGTCAGTCAACAGTAGAAAATGAGATTGATCCACTATTAATGTTCATTTAACTGACTAAGGAAGAAGCCAAGACCTTCACACTGAGGAGTTAGTTCAAAAATACATTAGCAAGTTCTGCAGCAGTTGAACATGATTAACAACAAGAGTTGGGAAGTAACTCTTTAAACCAGCTTTCTCTCACTCTCAGCTCTTCCCTTCCTCTCTCTTTGATGCTTTGATGATCCTCTTTGAAAAACTCCACATTTGCCGTTTGTGCAACTGCCCTTGGCACTGCTCAGTATTTCATCACCACCCACTCCCTTTTCCTTATTTGCAAATATACAATGTTGCATTGCCTCTCAGGATGAAGTGTTTCACCAGCCAGTACTAGGTGAAGTAAAAAATTAGGTGCTACAGTATATAGGTAGGAATCAGTGGTGTGTTCCGGATCCCGTTGCAACTGGTACAGTGCAACAGGGCCGGACGCCCACCACATGAACACACGCAGTGCATGCACGCACACACATGCAGCACAGATATGCGTACTTACCACCTGCCATGCTCCAGCTGCTCGGCAGAGTATTGCGCAGGTGCCGTGCACTCCGTGCCCCTGTGCAGAAGTCCCAAAAACTTCAAATACTACTAAGGAGCATGGGTGGGCAGGTGGGTCCTCCCGAGCATCATATCAGAACGGTACCTGGCGCTCCCGGTAGTCACTGGTACGCCTGTACCGGGGCATACTGGTCGTAACCCACCACTGATAGTAATCTTCAGTAGGTTCAGAGACAACATTAGCCCTGGTTCAAAGTTTATCTTGCAAAATTATAGTGCTATATATATAGTATTGTTTATAGTGAAAAACAATAATTTCATTCTTCCCTTTGCCTTTGTAATAATAGATATTAATGTCAAAAGTAAATATTAACAACTTTGCTTTGCAGGTGATCAACAGTCTTTAAGGCACACTCTTTCTCCTCCACTTTTCTGAGACCCAATTTAGCCTGGCCATGCAGCAGAGCAAGCACCTCAAATAGAAAATCCTAGGGACTGTGTAGGAGAAATGCACATTTCAAGACTGTTAATAATTCCTGAAGCCACTGGTAATCACCAAGTCCATTTTTCCTGTCTGCTGGAGTCTCATTTGACTGCATCACTAAATTTGACAATTTTTTAAATGTTTAACTACCGTAAGTATTTTATTAGAAAAAACAGGATGTGTATAATCTCTCTACTAACAGTGAACTCTGCATAATCTAATTTTATTTGTATGTCCTATATGCATCCCACAAGTAAGGCTTACTAGATATAAAGGATTGTTATTAATCAGTAACTCTGGTACCATCATCTTGAATCCGTCTTCTCTCCAATAAGAACAATAGCCTCTAATTCAGTATGCCCTGATAACACACCACATTTTTGAAGGACATTCTAGTATTATTCCTAATCCCATCCACCAAGATTACCCGAAATATGCCCTTTTCTACTTCCCTCAATCTTGCAAAGCATATTTTTTCCTAGTATATTAGATCATCTTCCCATGATTTTTCAGAAACAAATACTGAATTCAAAGTAACCTCTAAAGAACTTACATCCTGAGTTAGGTTATCTAGTGGTCAACAGAATTCCTATCTTATCTGGATGACTAATTCTCCACATCCTGTTTTCCACTGCAACTAAGCAAGATTTCAGATTTTTACAATTTCTTTATGAAAAAGGAATCATTGAAAAAGAGGGATTGTGTTGCGTATTATCAACACCATGGCACCACCAAACCTCAAGAATTCAAAGGACACCATTTAATTCACAGCCCCCCAACCTGTGGGCCACAGCCCACTACCAGGCTGTGGCCTATTGGGTGGCTGACCATTGCGCAGGCGCCTGCATGCATGCACACACACCCCATTTACACTAGGGTAGCAGTGAGCATCGCACTTGTGGCCTTGTTTGCATTGCATGTACACTCGCAGCCCCATTTGTGTGCATGTGCATCTAAAGACATCTGCCCTTAACCCCCCTCTGGGCTGTCAACACAAAAAGGTTGTGGAACTCTGATTTAATGGTCTCAAGTAAACATTTAAAAATCACAGAAGCAAAACAGAACTCTTAGGAACATCAAAGCCTGACTAATAGCTTTTCACTTTCCAAGAACATTTAACCAAATGTACCTGAAATAACTTTAATTTGTAGTGGATAAATTCTGTATCTCCTGTCATGTTTTCAGCATAATTCATTTGTTAGCCATCCACTCTTATTTGTTTTCAGCATAATTCATTTGTTAGCCATCCACTCTTATTTCTGCCTTAATATTTCCGTTATAATATGAATCTATGTTTATATTTGCTATTTGTAAAATCTGAGGTTTATTTTCTTTTGCAGTCCTTATTGAGATGTAACTTGAATTCGGGACAAAGTGAAGAACTTTCCGGATACTCTATGAGAAATAGAAATGTTGTTCTTTCTGTTAACAATAACATAGTATTCAGAGGTGGGTTGCTCCCAGTTTGGACTGGTTCGGGTAATTGGACCTGGGTCCCCGAACTGGTAGTGATGGCTGGCTGGCCACGCCCCCGAACCGGTACGCTCTGGTGCTCACCTGCCTTGCCTTCATCATGTGCAGAACTGCTTCCTCCTGCCTATACACAGGTAAGCATTTGCACTAGCCTAGCCCCCCCCCTCCCCATCGGTCAGCATCTCCTGAAGATGCCACCTTTGTAGCCATGGTGGAGATGGGGGCAGAAAGCTGGAAAGGGCAGCAATGGCAGCAGAGGGCAGTGGTGGTGGGAGGAGAGAGCGGTGGCAGGAGAGGGAAGTGGCGGTGGGAGAGGGCAGCATCCAAAGTTCCAGAGTGAGAAACCGAAAGAGATGCCTCCCTTGTACTCCACTTGCTCCCTGCTGGAAATGTCCAGGTTTAGTTTGAATCTGGGGTCAGCCAAGGAGCTGCTTGGCTTCATCAAATTCCTCCAATGGGTAAGTTAAGTGGTGGCGATGGGAGATGCCCACCCAAGCAGCACTCCGGCGGACTGTGGTGCACAGAGCCAGGAAAAGCCATAAGTTTCCTAGAAGGAATCAAAGCATTCAATTTTGCAACCCGGAGGCCACGTGCTGTGTTTATAAATCTGGCAGGCAAGTGGGGGAGGGGGGAGAGAACAACGGGAAGGAAAGGGTGGAATATAGGAAAAATGTAAGCAGAGGCACTGGACTGTGCAAACAGGGTGGGCGGGAGGGAGGAAAGTTCACCTGATCCTGGCTCAGGACAAGGGGGAGGACCCCCAGAGAAGGGCTGTAACCCCAAAAACACTGTGAGGTGTGGCAGGGGCCTTGGGAAATCACAGAGCCCAGCTTGCAAGCATGCGGTTGTGCTCTGCAGTCATGTGTGGTGCCCCCACCCCAGGTTCCTCCTTTTGTGTTCTGTTTTCATACCTTTGGGAGGAGGGAAGGCCCTGTGCGGCATCCTGGCTCTGCATTCTGCAGCCCGCCCGGGCACTGCTTGGCTGGACACCTTCCATCACCACCACTCAACTTAGCCATTGTGGGAATTTGATGAAACTGAGCAGCTCCTCTGCTCCACCTGAAGGGACAAAAATGGAACGCAAAAGAAGGAACCCGGAGTGTGGTGAGGGTGCCATGCACAACTGGAGGGCACAAGCACGCATGCAATCTGGGCTCTACGATTTTGCTGTGCCTGAGGGTTTTTTGAGGGATTGCAGCCAGTTCTTCCCCCCCCCCTCCTTGTTCCAAGCCAGGATCAGGTGAACTTTCCTCCCTCTCTTCTGCCCTGCTTGCACAATCCAGCACCTCCACCTGCATTTTTCCTATCTCCCACCCTTTCCTTCCCGTTGTTTCCCCCCCCCACTCGCCTGCTGGATTTATAAACACAGGAGTGGCTTCTGGGTTGCAAAGTTGAATGCTTTGATTCCTTCTAGGAAACTTATGGCTTTTCTACACACTAAATCCTCTGGCGGTCTATTTTTGGGAGTTTTTCCCCTCTCTTCACTCCTCCCTCTACCCATGCATGCATACGAGTAAACCAGTAGTAAAATAAATTGGACCTCACCATGCATAATATGCTAAATATGGTTCCAATGTTGATACAGGCATGATGCCCTGTCCAATTTATTTCAATCACTTCTTAATATTGTCATTTTCTATCTCCCTTTGCCCCTCAGTGCTACAGTTCACTTACCTGTAAGCGATATTTACAGCACAACCCCTAAATCTCATTGCATTGCACCCCCCAAATTTATTTTCCTATACTGTAACAGACAATTTAAATTTTATCAGTATACTTGTCAAGTTATGAATTCATATTCACTACACATTCCTTTGTTCTTATCTTGAATTACATCTGACATTCTCTCGCTCATCACCCTATTTTAGTTGTGACAACCTTCACCCAATTCTAACTAACTTAATTACTGAACGAGCTACAGTCTCATAGAAAAATCAGGTCCACAATTCGCAAATCACTGAATTTTCAAGTGAGAGCTTTGACAAGGAGTACTGGTATACAACTAGGAATAATGCATAACTGCCATCATTCTGGAGCCAGGTGGATTTACCGACAGGTATCCATGACTTGGTTATGGATCTAAATACACTTTACACCAGTGGTGGGTTACGACCAGTACACCCTGTTAAGGGCATTCCGGTGTCTGCCAGGAGCACCAGGTACGGTTCCGGTACAGTGCTACGGAGGCCCCGCCTGCCTGTCCACGCTCCTTACCAGTATTTGAGGTTTTGGAGGCTTCCACGCATGGGCACAGAGCATATGGCACCTGCGCGATGCTCCGCCAAGCAGCTGGAGCATCGCAGAGGCATCACAGAGCATCACGGGTGGTAAGTATGCATGCACGCACTACACACATGTGCACACGCACTGCACGCATTCATGAGGTGGACGCCCAGCCCAGATCCGGAACCCACCACTGCTTTACACCCACTTGCAACATATTTAGAAATTGCAGTTAGAGAATAAATACACTGACCAGCCTATTGACCAGTGCAAGATATAAAAATTATGTGATATCTGTACTAAAACATTGGCTTTCAGTTGCCCCCAGGGTAGAGTGCTGATGTTGATCTTTAAAGCTTAAATGACTGTGGGATTAGTATCCATAAAATCACATTTCTTACTGTAGATGTCCTGGTATTCAGATCAGCAGAAAAAGCCTTTTGGAAGACAACTCTTATGCCAGAAGTTTGCTGCAGGATACATGGAAAGGACATTCTGCTATTTAATTATATCATATGTTCCACTATTCCAACATTTAGGAAGATAGCAAAGGAAGATAGCAAAAGCATTATCTCATTTGCAAATCTTTAAATCAAGATCATGTGAAGTATTAGTACCACTTTATAAAACCCTAGTAAGACCACACCTGGAATACTGCAACCAATTTTGGACACCATACAAAAAAGACTTTGGAAAAAGTTCAGAGAAGAGCAATTAAGATGATCAAAGGCCTGGAGACTAAAACATATGAAGAATGGCTGCAGGATTTGGGTTTGGCTAGTTTAAAGAAAAAAAAAATTAGGGGTGACATGATAACAATATGCAAGTATGCAAGAGGGGCTGCCACAAAGAAGAAAGGTTCAAAATTTTCTCCAAAGCACCAAAGAGCAGGACAAGAAACAATGGTTGGAAACTAATCAAAAAGAGAAGCAACCTGGAATTAAGAAGAAACTTCCTAATAATGAGAATAATTAACTAGTGGAACAGCTTGCCTCCAGAAATTTTGGGCATTCCATCACTGGATGCTTTTAAGAAGGTCTAGACAGTCACTTATCTGAAATCATTTAGGTTCTCCTGCTTGAGCAGGGGGCTGGACTAGAAGATCTCCAAGATCCCTTTCAGCTCATTCTATTGTAGTTACTGTATTGATTTAGCTTAATTTTAATGTTGATGCTTGCATTACTTTTTATTCTCACAAGCCATCTGAAATAATCATAAAATTGAGATAACAATAAATCAATTAATAAATCTTAGTGTGACAACATCTGGATTGCAAACCTCCAATTATCTATTTACTAGATAACAACAAAGAATATTTTCTGTGTTTGTTGCCATCTAGTAGTCTTTTCCTGTTTTGCTGTTAAGATCCAGTAGCATTACCAGAAGACAAACATTACAAAGAATTGACAAGCAATTCAGATTCCTCTAAAACCAAAACTTCCATGTGTAGTAGTGTCTCACATAGTAGTCTTATTCTTATCTCAATAGAATTTTTCAAGGTTAAAAAGTAGCGATTAAACATTCATAACAATTATAATTGTTTCTTGCAATTTTAAGCAATAACCATTCCAACTTTCTCTGTTAATTTGCCTAGATAAAAGTGTATATTATATGTGAATAACATAACAAATATTTCAAGAGCATTGAAGCTAGAAAATTGCAGTGCAGGACTGTGTAGATTATTAGTGTCAGAAATTAATATTAACATAATGAGAAATCAATTGTAATCTTTGACTGACCAGCAGGCTTCTATAAATTGAAGTAATGAAGCCACATAAAATCTGCAAGATCTTTTCTCATCAAGTATTTTCAATACTGCTTGCTTATTGATGATATGTCTTCAGCAATAAACAATGCATTTAAAACTCTCTGGCTGAACTCTAGGGAAAATAGCTGTTTTGCTAATGGAGGAAATGTCTAACTGCTTCCTAAATCAATTAAGTTGAAAGGCTCAAGTGCAGAGACATATAGTACAAGGAAACACACCCACACATACAGACATAGAATGCTGACTAGAGTGGGTCTTGATACTATACTTAAAGAGAGATGTTATGATCCCATAACATAATGATATGTGAGAATGACATTGGGTGGTGGATGGAAGAGGGAAAAGAGATGCTGCCAAGGAAATGTTTGTTAAAGAGGGTGGTGGGGAGGTCTAATTTATTACTCTGTAAATAAAGAGGCAAGACATTTGTACTTTCAGACTTGCAAGATTGGTGTCAGCCTTCCTAAGTAGATCATACAGAAAACATGACTATGTGAGCTTTATTGTAAGATGACATTAACAGAATCTAACAAATCTCAAAGTACAAATCTCCTGCTGTTGCTTGGGCTGTTGACTGGAAAGTTGGCAATTCGAGACCCAAGTACTGCATGATGATGTGAGTTCCTGTTGTTCATTAGCTCCTGTCAACCTAGCAAAAGCATGCAAACGACAGTAGATAAATAGGTACCACTTCAGTGGGGGGTAACAGCATTCTGTGCATCTCGCCATATAACCATATGACCCTGGAAGCTTCTTTAGACAACATTGGCTCTCTTGCCTAGGAAACAGGGATGAGCACTTCTCCCTAGAATCAGACATGGACAGAGGAAACATTTACCATTTAAGTTAAGAATGATCCTTTCTGAGTTTCTTTCTCTGTCCATCATGCATCTATGCCTCCTCACCCTCATCTGATAATTCCCTAGATAGCATTCCTTACTCCAATCTCCCATGGTCATTCCTACATACCATTACCTATAATCATACAGTGTTCTATTTCAGTACATCTACTAGTAACACTGAAAAACTAGTATCAACTATGATATTAGGGCCATCTGAGTCCAACAATATCCCATTTTAAACCTTGCATGAGGATGCACTTTTGCCTCCAGAAGTTGTGGGTGCTCCATTGCTGGAGATTATTAAGAAAAGATTGGCCAACCATTTTTCTGAAATGATATAGGTAGGGTCTCCTGACTGAGCAGGGGCATTATATTAGAAGACCTTTAAGGTCCTTCTCAACTTTTTTTTATTTCTGTATTCAATAATGGTGTGAAACCTGGTCATGTTTTTGGACTTGTTGTTGCTGTTTGATGAGTTTGGGGCACTTATGGCAAGCTTTATCTAGTGCACCAGTTACAGAATTTACCCAACTTTTTGCTATGTCTGCCTTTCATCTAAAAAAAGTTCAGAGTCTAAATGTCAGAAATCAAAGGACATATTTGAGAGCCAATGAAACCTGCATTTTAACTTACTGAAACAAAAAGAAAACCTTGAACCTTCTAAACTTAATGTTTGTTGGGGGATATAAGGAATTATGAGGTATTGAATTGCAGACCCTACAGAATGAGCAGCATCAGTGGGTGCTTCTGCTTAGTAAATTCAGGAACAGAAAGGCTCAAGATTGGTTGATCTTTGGACTCTTTTCCACTACTGAGTTTAAGTGCTATCCACCAATCTTGAATCAGCAGAAAATTACACTAGCATGAAGTACGCTGCCCCCCGCCCCCCATTACTGATCCTTGTCTTGCCTCTTTTCCAAGTCACTATCAAAATGTGCTGTCCTGATCATATGTGTCTAGCTCATGATAGAGTTATTGGTTTAATTCTCTAGCTTTATTTCTTCTATAATGAATGCATCAATTCTACTGAGACCAATCACTACAGGTTATTAAATAGGCTTATGCCTTTAGTAAATGTTGGCTTTGTGGATGTCTAGCAACCCAGATAGGAATGGCAACCAGATGGGATAATTTTACTTTATTGCAAAGCTATATTGGCAGAATCTTGCAAGTCAGAAAGTACATTTCTCTCCCTGTCACCTTTATAACCTGGAAAATAAGGAAAGTCTTTTTGGAGTTTCTTTTCCTGCCCATTATCCAGCTGCTGGCTATGCTGTCTCTTATCTGATCATTCCATTGGCAATGTCTTTGTTCCCAGTCACATAAGACTTTTTCTACATACTGTTACAGTAGATAGGCAGCGAAATAAACATAATAAATACATAAATACATAAATAATATGAAAGCAATAGTCGATAGTGTGTATTAATGTTTGAGTTTAATGATATGAGGCAATCAAGTTATTACTTAACTAAATTTAATGATTACATCTAACAGTTTGTAAATCAAGAAGACAGATTCTTAAGTAATTAATAATATAAAGGCTGGCAAAGACTGCTATGGTACTGGAAAAGACTCCTGCGAGTCCCTTGCAAGGTGATCAAACCAGTCAATCCTAGAGGAGACTGACTGCTCTTTAGAAGGCCAGATCCTGAAGAGGAAACTCAAATTCTTTGGCCATATAATGAGAAGGAAGGACTCACTGGAGAAGAGCTAATGCTGGGAAAGATTGAGGGCAAAAGAAGGGGACGACAGAAAATGAAGTGGCTGGATGGAGTCACCGAATCAGTAGGCATGAGCCAGGGGTGGGTTGCTGTCAGCATTGCTTTGCGCGTGCACCAGACGCATGCTATGTGCACATGCTCAGTTGAGTGTTAATTGTTCTGCGCATATGCAAAACATGAAAAAAATGACTAAAACACGCTAGCAATGGCAGTGGTGACCGGGACCTGGTTTGGGGGTGTAGCCAACCTGCCAGCCCTAACAGTTCAGTGATCCAGTCCCAATTTCCACTACCAGTTTGCCCGAACGGGTGTGAACTGGTAGTAACCAACCTCTGGTGTGATCTTAAATGGTCTACAGAGGATGGTAGAGGACAGGAATGCCTGGAGGAACATTGCCCATGGGTTGCGATGAGTTGGATACGACTTCACAACTAACAACAACAGCACAGAGTACTTGGATATAGTGGTAAAAACCTATATTGACTGTAGAAAAGGAAAGTCATTGTATGCTAGATTGTATGTTACATAAGATAGTTTCTTTTTAATAAACAAACTCCTCTTTTGGTTTATCCAAAAAAATTCCACTAATTTGTCAATAAGAGATCATGGTAAGTAATGAACTATTCAAATAGAGAGGATTCTGAAAGTGTTTATGTAACTTTGAGCTGTTAGATATGTCCCTGGAAAAGTCAATACTGGAATCATTTTAACATCATTATAGTGCCTGATGCTGCTAGAATTTTGCTGAACCAGAAGCCTTGGAAGAGGTCATTTTCTGGGGATACCCTGTTTCTTTCCTGTGTTGTTTTCCGAGACATCCAGACTAGACTAGGATAGGATAGGATAGGATAGGATAGGATAGAGTAGACCAGACCAGACCACACCAGACCACATCAGACCACACCACTCACCACACCACACCACACCAGAACAGAACAGAACAATAGAGTTGGAAGTGATCTTGGGGCAGAGGTGGGTTTCTGCCAGTTCGGCCCGGATCAGGCGAAGCGATAGTGGTGGCAGCAGGAGGCCCCGACCACCTACTCGGATGCTTCTGTGCATGTACAGAAACATTGCACACATGAGCGAACATGTAGTAAAAAATGGAAACTCACCACTGCCTTGGGGATCTTCTAGTCCAACCCCCTGCTTAGGCAGGAAACTCTATACCATTTTAGACAAATGATTATCCAATCTCTTCTTAAAAATGTTCGGTATTGGAGCATTTCATTCCAGTCTTCTCGCATAGAAGAGTGTCAACTTTCACTCTAGGAGTCAACAACTTGCTACACTCAACAATTAGTGGTACAGTTTCAGATAAAACTATTGTCACCAGAAAATGGGAAAAATGTCTACCAATCACAACATTGCAGGAATGAAGACAGGTCTGATTGAATCCCTCATTTCTCAGTTCCTTCCTGTGCCTCTTCTTGCTTACCACTCTGTAACCCAGCAGAGCACTAATGTGCAATTCTGATAGATCACAATTTAAATTTATTGGCTGCCAATTGCTTCCACAATTCCACAGAGTCTCTAAAATGGCAACATTTATATGTCATACTGTGCTATACGAGTAACAAGGGAAGTGGGAAGAAAAAAAAATCTAACAAAGAAGAAGAAGAACCTGCCAACCTGGAAGATTTCCTGGGAATATACCCAATGCTTGAAAAGCAGAATGAAAATAAATTATTTAGTGAAAGCATAATGTGTTTGAAAGTAGATAGGGCATGTCTCAAAGCAGTGTCGGAAACTAGAATATAGTGAACTGGAAAAAAGATTCAACCAGCTGGATCAAAATCTAAGTGGGAGTAAAGAAGCAGATGAAAGCAAGCAAGAAAGGGACAAAACCATAAAACTGTTAAAGAAATGCAAACTTAGGTACAAATAAATAGGCTGATTCTAAAATGCTTCCAACAGCATGAAAACATGTAATATTAACTTAATCCATTGTATTTTTCAGTAAACGGAACCTTACCTTTTAAAAAGAAATAGTTCTGTTGTTCTTTCTTTAAAGGAGAAAAATGAAAATATGTGGGTGGGTTTCTTTTTCTTACTCTAGTTAAGAAGTATTTCATTTTAATACAATTGTGCAATTCTTTTTGAACTGACTCTACAAGCAAATGTAAAACTGACTGATGCAATTGAACAAAATCTGGAGAAATGTTTCAACTATTGATAAAATAAAGACAAAAAGCTAATTGTTACATGATGAAGGGGCTTAAATCTCTCTGGCAGATCTCTTGTTCCAAGAATTCTTGTTCCAAAGTTTTAAACAAAAGATATTTATGATAAACTGCCAATAATAGGCTGAATATCTTGACTCACCCTAATCTGTCTATGTGGGGAGCTTTTAGCATTCTAATAAAGGCTTCCCTTTTCATTTCAGTCCTAAGAAAAATAAGAACAAAAGCTTTAGATTTTCTTGCTCAAAGCTCAAAAATGAAACTTTGGAAAAGCCTGAAATGCAAGAAACTTTTCTAGTTGTGCAGTTTTGACATAGTCAGAGGCATCTACAGAGGGAGAAGTCCAAAATGGTGGACGCAGTTTTATAATCAAGCCTTGCTCTTTGGATGGGTGTACAGCAGGGGTAGGTTTCACATTTTGCTACTACCAGTTCACCACACACCCTTCTGCGCATGCTCCCGGCTTTTCGCACATGCACTTTGCGTGCGCATTTGCCCTGACCTCAAAAATGTGCCTAAATAGGACGGCATAGAGCTAGGGTGGGGGGCATGTCCACCCGTGATTTCTGCTACTGGTTCGGGTAAACCTGTCCAAACCATCTGAATACCACCTCTGGTGGCAGAATTCATTACAACATAGTATCCACCCTCTTACCTCTTTTGGCACCAGCAATCTTTATGGCTTCCACTGAGTATGATGAATTTGTTTTTATGACAAATTGTCTTTTTAAGCCATTAAAGTCAAGTGAATTTGTTGGGGAAAGAGAGAATTAGGGAAAAAAAACCTATGGGAAGTCAACCACTGCAACAAATGCCAAATGAATACCAAATGCCAAATACAATTTCAAATAAAATTAATGCAAATGAATATATAAATTGCTTGAATAAATAAAATCTTGGAGTTAATACGTTGTTTAAAGTCTATAGAGATTCTCCTTCATCCAGGCATGGTTGACCCAAAGGTTCTTTTTCAAAAGGAAACTGGACTTTGTTATTTCTTGAAGACATTTCACTTTTCATCCAAGAAGCTTCTTCAGTTCCGACTCAGATTAACATTGATGTAACATTGGTCTAGCATTAATCTCAGTGTTAATCTCTGCTCATCTGGACTGCTGGTGAGGAGGCGTTCTGATTTTTTGTTTCTTTTTTAGCTGGTTGATTGTATCTTTTGAATGGTCTATAGATTTTGTTTATGTCCATGCATCTATAATTAGCTTCACATTATTACATGTTGACATATTTAACACATTGTTATAAACTTTTGCCTTTTCTCTATCTTTAAAGGTCTAGGTAATCTAAATCCTATAGTGATAATCTATAGGCAATACTGTATCAAAATAATATAAAGCATTATTTATGTTTTATAATTACATAATAAAATGTTTTGTAAACAAAGAGTGTCTTCTCCCTGCAGGCAGCATACTTCATATGCTAGTAGATTTGACTGGAAGATGTTTGTTTCTACTTCTAATAGTACTGATTTAACTACCAACATTGCTCTTTGTCTCCCTTCCTTCATTTTGGGTTTCCATCATACTTTCTTATTCCTCATGTTTCTCTCTAAGGACCTGAAAACTATTATATGAATCCAACAGTCCAGATTATGTCCTCTATCTCTTGTGTTGTGTTACTCTCAGCCAGTGGTGGTAGTCAAATAATTTAACAACTGATTCACCCAGGGTCAGGCTGGCCATCGTGGGAGGTCTGGCCCATCCCCATCCTCCAGTTCTGCTACACATGTGGGACAATGGCCAACCTGGCCCTGGGTGAACCAGTTGTTAAATTATGCTTCCTGCTATCAAAGTGGATCCTGGATGCTGCGCTGTAACGGTGAAATGGGAAATGGAGCACCCGGCAGGAGTGGAGGAGGAAGGAGGAGGAGCAGGGAAAGGGGGAAAGTGGCCTCTTCCTTCCCTTACACTGGCTGCACCATTACCTGTTTCTCTAGTGCAGCCCAGTGCTGTGGAGCTTGTTCCACCCACCACCGTCCAGATGCCCTCACTTTCCCCAAGCATTTCTTTGCCAACCTGATTTCCAGCTCTGTCATGTTTCTCGCTGTCATGTGCAGGGAAACAAAAGTTTGCGGGACTAATTCCAACTTCGCAAGATCTTTTTTTTTTCATGAGAAGTCGGAATTGATTGATTGAACTTTATTTTAGCCCCATTAACTTTTGTTTCCCAGCACATGATGGCGAGAAACACAATGGAGCTGGAAATCAGGTAAGCAAAGAAATGCTTGGGGAAAGCAAGGGCATCTGGGCAGTAGTGGGTGGGATAAGCTCTTCTGCTCACAAAAACCTCCTCTTTGATGGCCGACGCTGAAAGGCAGAGAAAGAGCTGCCAGGAAAAAGCGAGTTAGCCCAAAAGTCAGGAACACAAAGTTAACTACTGGTTCAGCTGAACCAGTGCGAAACGGCTGAATTCCACCACTGCTCTCAGCCACTGATTTGCTTCTCTGTTTATTGTGTTCCTATGAAAAGTTGCTTGCACCATCAGTGTTCTTTCTTTAAAATGGTAATTCTTTATCCTTTCTTAGATGAATTATGGCCATTCAGTGCTGTGAATCCTTTGATTTGTTTCACCAGAAAGTGGTATAAACTTGCATTTGCTGCAAATACATAGTATGCTAAGAGAGAAAACAAAATTCTGTAAACATTGCACCTTACAAGTGCAGACTTCTATCAGTTCATTGTCAGCTTCCTTCAGAAGCTCTTGAGTTACCCAAAACAAATTCTTCTTGGAAGGAAAATTGATCTCCCTAGCAATTCTCCTCTTCTCTCACTCTATTTATTAACTTAGTGAGTAAACTGCCTGGAACCCAAACCTTATAGTTTATAGAAACTCTTATAGTTTCTACTTGGTGGGAAGTACTCAATCAGTCACTCCCAATGGGATTTAGCAACTCTCAGAACATTTCTCTAGCTGTCAGTTTCTATTCAAAACATGACTATTTTGCACCTGATAGCTTAGCACAGAAACCCTCATAACACAGTTCTTCTCTCATCACTTTCTTTTTTTCTTGTTGCAAATTTATAATAATCTCTCTTCATCTTGTCCCCCGGCAAGTTTATATTAACCTTTCCTATTCGCTTGCTCAGTGAGGTCATGGAAAAATCCGTTTCAAAATAAGTTACAGCCTGCTTTCTGAAAGACAGATTTTCCATAAAGTCTTTATAGAAATGTCAGTCAGCTAGGTAATTCTTGATTCTGGCCTTAACAGTCTTAGGAGACAGCAAGGCAGATATGCTTTGAGAATAAATACCATTGTGCTGTAGTTAAATACTCAGAATTTGAACTGTAACTCTTTTGAAGTACCTAAGCTTACATGCATATTGACATTCAGCACACCTTCTTAAACAATGAGGTCATAAAAACGTTGATTTAATAAAGTCGAAACTGGATACCTGTCTTCAAATTCAACATTAAATTTTATAAGACAATTTTGTCATTGTCAATCTTCACAAGGTGTCTTACCAATAACAATCCAAATTAGGTCATTTAGCCTGCCCCTCTGACTCCAGCAGAAAGAATATGCTGTGAACCATATTGACGAAGGAATTTTGGCTGACAGGGTCTAGGAGAAGAGATTTTTCTGCCATGGCTCCTCCCTTTAGAATATTATGCTTGGGGTTAGATCTGCCCCCACCCTCTCAATCTTCCAAAATAGCCTGAAAACCTGGCACTGCCAACTGCCTTGGGGCTCTAATGAGGGCATCTGACTTTGTTTAGTAGCTTAGGAGAAGATTCCACATCCATCCTATTTACATATTGGTTCCTTTTTATTCGTTTGTTGTTGTTGTTGTTAATTTTTAATGTTTTAATTCTTAATGTTGAAATTTTTTAATGTTTTTAATGTTCTCATTTTTGTATTGTATTTTTATGATGTTGTAAACTTTCCAGAGTCACTTGACAGTTAGATGGGTGGCATAGAAATATAACAAATAAATAAAATAAAAATGTAATAATGAGGCGTCTTTCTAGACAGCATCCCTATGCTGCAAAAACTATCACTTTGAAATATTGTTTACCGGTATTTATTTTACACACAATCACCTCATATGTAACATCACACAAATAGTATTTAATATGAATAGAATATTTGTATAACTACATACATTCCTTTGTCTTTTATATTCTAAATTCAGAGGTAATAAATATCTTTATTTTACAGCTGAGGTTCTTTTTTTGTTTTCTCCATCTCCATCTGTGTTTGTGTGTGTGTGTGTGTGTGTGTGTCTGTCTGTCTGTCTGTCTCTCTGTCTCTCTGTCTCTGTCTCTGTCTCTGTCTCTCTCTGTCTCTCTCTCTCTCTCTCTGTCTGTCTCTCCCTCTGTGTGTGTGTGTGTGTGTGTGTGTGTCACTGGTGACCTATACACATTCTTAGAGTTCAAATGAAGAGAATATTCAATTGATTTAACTTTGAATTAATCTGCTCCAAACAAATGGTTTTCAGAAAACCAGCTCTTGGTGATGTGTTAGCCTTTGAGCAATATTGTAATAGAGGTCATAAACAAACATAAAATGTCACTGTAGAAACAGGCAGACTTTGCAGACATCCCAAGCCAGCTGTCGTATGTTTGAAATTGCACAGGTTATGTAAAAGAGTGTAAAGATTAAGACTCTAGCTGTCACAAAATGGACCAATTAATTGTTGCAGTATCAGGCCCTTGTGAGCAGCAAATCCATCCAAGGCAACCAAAGGGCACCATGCATGCTTTTTAGCATTTGCGATACATTGTACTTGATTGTTATTCGCTATGTAAAACAGGATGATAGACTTCTTCACAACATTAAAGAAATATAAATAGAAATGCATAATTCTTCCACATTGAAGTGGATGGAAATAGACAAAGGAAATAAACTGTGTTTTATTTCCTTTCTATAAACAAAGGAAATAAAACACAGGTTTTTTATTTCCGTTGTTTATACAACAAATCAGGACAGAATGCTCTGCATTAATGAACTGTAGTCTTACTTAGCTGGTTAGCTTTTTAAAATTCCCGCCTTGATCTAAGTCCGTGATGGCCAACCTATGGCACGTGTGCCACAGGTGGCATGCAGAGCCATATTGGTGGGCATACAAGCTTAGCTCCAGCGTGCATGTGTGCACTTGCCAGCTGATTTTTGGGCCTTCTGGGTCCACCAGAAGTTGGGAAACAGGCTGTTTTCAACCTCTGGTGGGCTTCTGGGGTGGAAGGCCTAGAAAGCCTAGAAAGGCTCTGGAGCCTGGGAAGAGCAAAAAACGGGCCTTCCTGCCTCTGGAGAGCCTCCCGTGGGGAGACCATTTTCACCATCCTCAGGCTCCTAGAAAGGGTCTGGAGCCTGGGGAGGGCGAAAAGCAGGTCCAACATGCCCTTGTGTGCCAAAAGCGGAGAGAGCATGGGGGTTCGTGCACGCATGCGTGGGGAGAGGGCGCATAGAATTATGGGTGTGGGCGCGTGCACGTACGACACCCCCCACTCCTCCCACTTTTGGCACATGATATAAAAAAGATTAGCCATCATTGATCTAAGCTTTTCGATATATTCTTTTCAATAAAGATATTCTTAGTTAAACAACTTGCAAATTAATACAAAATCATTACATAATAAGACTTTTGGTTTTGCTATGATAGACCAACATAATTATTCCTCCACAAATAGCTGAGCAACTCTGCATTTAATTTCTAAATTTCCCTACTTGTAAATTTTTGGAGTTCTAGATGATGAACATTATTGAATATTCATAAGGCCATGCAAATGGCCTGCGTTAGTTAAAGTTACTTCAGCACCATTCAGTAGGTCAGCAACAGCCTCCTCCATCCTGATTGGTTAGGACGCGAGGGAGGCTGTTGCCGGCTGAGCGTTAGTTCTAATTGGACTCGGGAGCTTGACAGCTGTTGCTGTCCAAGTCCCGAGCTCCTATTGGCTGAAGCCCCAGTATATATAGTTCGGCGCGCTCTGAGTTGCCTTGAATCGCTGTCATACTTACTTAGTTAATAAAGACTGTTTGCGTTCACCCTGTGGTCGCGTCCCTCCTTACAGTCCTCAAAACTGGCGACGAGGATGGGATCGGCGATTCCGTGACGCTAGGGTGAAAAGAGAGAGACAAGCAGTTAGCTGCCGCCGTCCAGACCGGCAACGAACACTGCCTGAAGAAAAAAAAATTTTTTTTTTGTGGCCTCTCAGTGTCTCTCCCTTCACTGCCGTCAAGATGACATCTGCTCTGCCTCCTTTTGCCCCCTTTGGTTCGGCCGGAGAATCATGGGAGGGTTTTATGGAGAGGTTTGAGTGTTATTTGATTGCTTCCAAGAATCAAGCTCAAACCGAGGAAGAAAAATGCAGCTTCTTCCTCTCATGCTGCGAACCGTCAATGTTCGCGTCAGCGAGAGCCCTGGCTGCCCCACGGCCAGCGTACAAGCTGGGGTGGGACGAACTTATGGCCAGATTAAAGAACCATTACGCGCCCACCCCTTCTGTCATCGCACGCCGGTTTGCTTTCCGCCGGCGAGTCCAAAAACAAAATGAGTCGATAAGCCAATTTTTGGAGGCTTTGCGAATGGTGGCCGCACAGTGTGAATTCTCAAATCTAGAGGAGAATTTGGTGGAACAGTTCGTGTGCGGGGTCCGCGATGTCAACCTGCGGAGCCGCATGTTCCGGAACCACCGAATCACCCTACTTCAGGCCGTGGAGACTGCCCGGGCAGCTGAACTGTCAGAGCAGTCCACGGCCGATATTGAGCGGTTACAGATATCTACACCTGAGCGACCACCTCCAGAAGCATCGCCCCAAGCCCACATGGTTGAGGACGACCTGCCTTACGAGGACCCTGAAGAAGATGTAGTGGCACGGATGAGAACTTTGCCTAAGCGGAAGCCGAAACCTCAGCCTGCGGCGCAGCAGGCGTCCATGGTGCCCTGCCGGGGATGTGGAGGCCGTCACAAACGCCAGGCCTGCCCATTCCTCAATGCCATTTGCAACCAGTGCAAAGGGGAAGGCCACCTAGCGAAAGTCTGCAGGGCCCTATTGCCGGCACCCTCGTTCCTTCAATCGTCCAGCCGTTCC
Organism: Thamnophis elegans; assembly: GCF_009769535.1. Lineage (NCBI taxonomy): Eukaryota > Metazoa > Chordata > Lepidosauria > Squamata > Natricidae > Thamnophis > Thamnophis elegans. The sequence goes on from NC_045546.1 coordinate 40,046,738, forward strand.
CAGGCGCAGCCGCGCCGCCAGCAGCAGCGGCCCCCGAGGCGGGCTGAAGATTGCTATTCCACCAGTCAACCTAACAGTTCTGACAGCGCGGCGAGCCAAGCCGCTGCAGGGGCCCGGAAGGTCTCAGCCTCCGTCCAGCTGGAAGGTCAGCCTTGCCGGATGGAGGTGGACTCTGGCTCTTCACGGTCCCTCCTGCCCTGGTCTCTCTTCTCTAAGCTATGCCCCAAAGTGCCCCAGAAGCGCTTAATACCATCTGAGGTCTCCCTGAGGGATTATCAAGGGAGGTTGATTCCTACTCTAGGATCCTTCCCTATCGCAGTGTGCTATGGCCAATTCCGGGGGAAACTGCCCATTCTAATAGTTAGGGACGACCTGCCAGCGGTCTTGGGCTTGGACTGGTTCCCGGCCCTGGGATTGTCTATTGGAGGGGTCCACCGGGTGGTTCCCAGTACCATCGAAGACATATTAAGGGACTTTGCGGACGTCTTCGACGGCCAGTTGGGTTGTTACAAGGGGACCCCCATCTCTTTAAGTTTAGACCCTCAGGTTGCTCCTATTAGGCTGAAAGCCCGCAGGGTGCCTTTTGCCTTAAGGGCCAAGGTTGACGCCGAACTGGATAAGTTGTTGGCGCAGGGAGTCATCGAGCCCATTGATCATTCCCCTTGGGAGACACCCATTGTCCTCCCAATTAAACCAGATGGGTCGGTGAGGATCTGCGCCGACTACAAGTCGACGATCAACTTGGCCCTTCAGGCAAACCCCTATCCAGTCCCTGTAGTGCAACACCTGCTCCACTCCCTGGGGCAGGGTTGCACATTCGCCAAACTGGATATGGCGCAGGCCTATCAACAGCTCCCGGTGGATGACGATGCGGCGGCTGCCCAGACCATCGTCACCCATCGCGGGGCTTTCCGTTGTCGCCGCCTACAATTCGGCGTTTCCGTGGCCCCGGGGATCTTCCAAAGCCTCATGGAGCGGCTGCTCCATGGGCTGCAGGGCGTGGTTCCGTATTTCGATGATGTCCTGATCGCTGCTTCCAGCCGCTCAGAACTCATCAAAGTACTGCGGAAGGTCCTCAGTCGTTTCAGGGGCGCGGGCTTAAAACTGAAACGCAGCAAATGTTCATTTGCTGTCCCAAAGGTGGAATTCTTGGGCTTCATGATTGACGCCCAAGGCATCCACCCCACGCCTTCTAAGGTCACAGCCATTAGGAACGCCCCGGCACCCACCTCTAAGGTGGAGCTGCAGGCGTTCCTAGGGCTCCTGAATTTCTACGCCCCCTTTATACCGCACAAGGCGTCACTAGCCGAGCCACTGCATCGGTTGCTCGACCGATCTGCGGCCTGGCACTGGGGGAGCCACGAAGTGCATGCGTTCGCGGCTGTCAAAGAAACTCTGACGTCAGCGGCGGTCCTGATTCAGTATAATGACAGGATGCCACTGACGTTGGCGTGTGACGCCTCCCCCTATGGAGTCGGGGCCGTCCTAAGCCATGTCCTCCCCAACGGCTTGGAGGCCCCTGTGGCCTATTACTCCCAGACACTCTCCTCGGCGGAGCGTAATTACAGCCAGATCGACAAGGAGGCTCTGGCTGCAGTGTCCGGGATTAAGAGGTTCCACGACTACCTCTATGGTCGGCCTTTCACTCTTGTCACCGACCACAAGCCACTCCTTGGGCTTCTGGCAGGCGACAAGCCGACCCCCCCCCCCATCCTCTCACCCCGCATGACAAGATGGACGGAATTCCTTGCAGCGTAAACATATACGCTGCAGTACCATCCGGGCAAGCAGCTGGGGCACGCCGATGCCCTAAGCCGCTGCCCATTGCCGGAGACCGATACCGCCCAGGTGCCCAGTCTCTCCGTTCTGTCCATCGCGTCTTCCGGTTTCCCTATTTCGGCCGCAGATGTCGCGGCCTGCACTAAGGCCGATCCTATCCTCTCCCAGGTCGCTTCCTGGGTCTTGAGGGGATGGCCCATGGACAAGGTGGCAGAGGGCTTCAAGCCCTTTAAAATCCGGCAGGCAGAGCTCTCCCTCCACGGGGGATGCCTCGTTTGGGGGGATCGAGTGGTGATCCCCACGGCGCTACGGCCACAAGTCCTGTCCCTGCTCCATAAGGATCACCCGGGCATAGCACGAATGAAGGCATTAGCCCGTAGCTATGTCTGGTGGCCCTTACTGGATTCAGAGATAGCGGCCTATGTTGGCCGCTGCACACCATGTCAACAATCTAGGCCAAACCCCCCAGCTGGGCCTGCTCGTGAGTGGGAGGCTCCGAGAGGCCCGTGGTCCCGCCTCCACCTGGATTTTGCCGGCCCCTTCCACGGTCAGAATTTCTTGATTGTGGTGGACGCCTACTCCCGCTGGGTGGAGCTGGTCCTGATGGGCTCCACCACAGCTGAGAGTACGGTCCGGGCCTTAAGGAGGCTATTCGCGACCCATGGGTTGCCGGACCTGGTAGTTTCGGATAATGGGCCCCAATTTATGTCCACCACGTTTCAAGAATTTCTGGCCGGGCAAGGGATTCGACATGCGCCCATAGCCCCGTACCACCCGGCCAGCAATGGCCGGGCGGAGCGGGCGGTCCGCTCAGCGAAGGAGGCCCTGGGCCGCATGGACCGGGGCGACTGGCAGGAGAAAGTGGCTTACCTGCTAAGCCAACATTCCACTCCCTGCCCAACAACCAACCGAAGCCCCTCGGAGCTCTTGATGGGCCGGCGTCTGCGGACTCCCCTGGACCGGCTACACCCGTTGTACTCAGGGGATCAGCCGAGCAACCTGGGGGTTATTCCTCCCCGTTCATTCAAACTGGGGGATGCAGTATGGGCCCGAGCATTTTCGGGGCCTACAAAATGGGTTCCAGCCACCGTTACTGCCCTGACAGGCCCGTGTTCTTTTAGGGTCGGATTGGCTGACGGATCCCAATGGAGGCGCCACCTGGATCAATTAAGGAGGCGCCTCCCGCCGCCAGCCGACAGCCCGGACCCAACCGATGTCAGCACCGCCAGGCCAGAAATGCAGTTTGAGGCCTTCGCCACACCAGGCCTCTCCTACCAAAGACCTGGAACTCAATCCGGAGACGAAAAGCCTTGGGCCTTCACCACACCAGGCCCAGCCTACCCGAGCGCCCCCTGCAGGGGACTCCAACCGACATCTCAAGCCGCTGCAGAACGGTCCCCACCTCTGCCTATGTCCTTTCCCCCTGACATGCCTCCCAGACCTGACTCTGTCGTCCTGGACACTCCACCACGCCCCTGCTCACCATTGCCGTTGAGCCCTCCTTCTGGGCCATCCAGAGAAGGCGTGCCTTGGAGCTACACCCCCTTCCGGGAGGAGCTACCACAAGGAGGTCCTCCTCCGCCGACGACTCTGGGGGAACTGCGTAGATCTGGGCGGGTCCGGCGCCGCCCCGCCTATTTACAGGACTACACATGCTCCACCCGGGGAGCATGCGCGGGACTGGGGGGAAGGGGTATTGAATATTCATAAGGCCATGCAAATGGCCTGCGTTAGTTAAAGTTACTTCAGCACCATTCAGTAGGTCAGCAACAGCCTCCTCCGTCCTGATTGGTTAGGACGCGAGGGAGGCTGTTGCCGGCTGAGCGTTAGTTCTAATTGGACTCGGGAGCTTGACAGCTGTTGCTGTCCAAGTCCCGAGCTCCTATTGGCTGAAGCCCCAGTATATATAGTTCGGCGCGCTCTGAGTTGCCTTGAATCGCTGTCATACTTACTTAGTTAATAAAGACTGTTTGCGTTCACCCTGTGGTCGCGTCCCTCCTTACAGTCCTCAAAAAACATAATTAAGTGCCAATGTTACAAATCTCAAAAATGTACAATTCTGCACAGTCAGAATTTAGACCAACATTGGTTACCAAGTTTGTAACTAGTAAACATAGATAAACTATGTTTATCTAAACATAGTAATGTGCATGGTCCTTAAAACATCTGTCCTTGAAATGTAGGTAGACTTTCCTAAATGACAACTCAGTTTATTTATTTCAAGGAGTAGGAATAACAGAATAGAACCTGTTATTCTACTTCTGACACATCCCACATGAAATAAGTCAGGCATAAATATCTTTGGTTTTTTAAAATAATCTAATTGCTCAGATATGCATTTGAATAGCTGTTTCATTGCTAATGTCATTATAATACCATATATGAATCTTAGCTGCACTTAGATCCCCTTAGTATTTATCCTGCAATAGAACTAGTGAGAGAAAATACCTGATTTTGTCTCAACATTGCAAAATTATTTATATCGATCAAAATGAAATAATTATTTTTTCCTGCATTCAGTAGTAAATTGTCTATGAAGTGTTGAAGAACAAGATGTACAGAAAAAGAAAGTCTCAGAGGTGCACGGAAAATATTTGCTGCCCAAATTACTATGAATTATTTTTTTCCTCAAGTGATTTCAGTCCTTACAAAGAGAAACAAATATGTTGTCTTCTCCATTGTATCAGACTAATATAATTGTTTATTTTGGATCATTATTGCTTTTGCATTTGTTTGTTTGTTTCATTCATTGTTTCATTCACCCATCCAAAGACAGAATTCCCATTGTTGGTTTAGTAAAGAATCTATATTTTCCCAGCAAGGGATAATCAATTTTATCCAAAAGGCATAAAATTAATAATTCTTCTTTGGTCCTTATCAAGGTCATTCTCTTGGTTTTTCTATATCTTGGAATTGACACTTTTCCTATCATTTGTATTTCCAGTTTGAATGCCAATCCACCCTTATTTATATGTAATATTTCTGATTCCACTTTTTCTGTATCAAAAAAGTTATTTCACATCTATCTTTAACATGTTTTTCAATAACATATTTTAGGTATAGTCTATCATTATAAGGCTATGGAATATTGTTACTTATATTATTATAATTTGGATACTAATGAAATTGAGTTACTTAAAAAGTAATAAAGGTGGGTTAAAATCTTTTTTAAAAAGAATAATTTCTTGTCCCATTCTTCAATAATCTTTAATCTTTAAAATGTTATTGTATTTAATATCATTGTGTAAATCCCAATCCTTAAACCAATTTGTTTTTTTCTTTTTCTTTGAACTTTAGTCCTGTTTCATCTCCAGTATAAATCACAATGTATCATATCTCAGTTACGTCTTGAATTGTAAAAAGCATCCTTGTTCTCGTGAAATTCTGTTTATTTTATACATATGTTAATTTCAAATCATATAGTAACTGTTTCATTATTCCAAATTTGTCTGGACTTGTCTGAGTTTTAATTTTTTATTCATCACAAGTTTTTAAACTACATTTCTAGTTAATGTTTCCTTTATTGAGAAATAAAAATGCATGCACCAAGTAAATTTTCAGGCTTTTCATTCCGAAGAGCTATAATGACTTTATGATATTTAAATTAGCAATTTTCAAAAGTGATTAAAAGTGAAGCTAATAAGTGGCTAGTTTGGTTGTCAGTCTGATTATACATCCCTTAGTCACTCGGCACTCAGACTGATTAGATACTTGCTAAGTGGTCTCCGTACGAAGAACAGCCATTTGGGGTACATGTGGGTGATATCCTGTCTTGTCCTTATCCTGACAGCTTCTGAAGAAACAATCTGGACCCTGCTCTTCAGATTATATAGTGATGTGTTTATCTCACCATGCCTCCAGTAGAAATCCCCACAGTTTTAATACTTGATAAATACAATGTAGCCAAATTATTCTAATAATACCCATTAGACCAGGAATATCAAACTTGATTTCATTGAGGGCTGCATCACGGTTGTATTTGACCACAGGGTGGTTAGGGGGGCATGGCCAGGGGGCATGGCCCACTCGACATCACTTGTGTCAGGGATGCCTATGGTGGCTCAAGTGCTCTGCCAGCAAAAACAGCTCTGTTTTTGACTGCAACGGCTTCCTGAATCCCTCTACCAGCAAAAATGAAGCTAGGGAGGGCCACCCTTTGCTGTTTCCAGGGCAACCCTGTGGGCCAGATCTAAGCACCTCGTGAACTGAATCTGGCCCCAGGGCTTGAGTTTGATACCCCTGTATTAGACTATATTCAGAATAAATGTGCTATACTCTTCTAAACTGCACCCCTACCTGGTAGTTGTGAATAAAAGAGGGGTTTTCTCTCTTAACTGCTAAGGAAAAAGGGACAAGAAAACAAGCCAAGGTAAGACAAAAAGAATCCTGCAGTAAGACCCAACTCTTTCGTCTGTAGTGGTTGATTGGTGAATAGGAATAATTGATGAAAACACAAATGGCACACTCACCATTAAGGACAGATTTATTCAGCAGTAATCTGGAAAAAACGATACAGCAGAAGCAGTTTAGGGTTTCTGGCACTCTTATGTGTTTTGTTTATTAATTTGAAAGTTTGTAAGGACACACATCTTAAGAACACAGAGTATTCTTAATATTTCCAATTAAAGCATCCACAGCATCCCACCTAACCCTCTCCTGCTGTGCTTTGACACAAGAATAAATAATAGTACTTTAATTCTATAGTGAAAAAGACTCTTGAAGATAAAAATTTACCAAAGCAGTAGAAGGACTGATAATAGCAATAGCAATAGCAGTTAGACTTATATACCGCTTCATAGGACTTTCAGCCCTCTCTAAGCGGTTTACAGAGTGAGCATATTGCCCCCACAGTCTGGGTCCTCATTTCACCCATCTCAGAAGGATGGAAGGCTGAGTCAACCTTGAGCCGGTGAGATTTGAACCGCTGAACTGCAGATAGATAACAACTGTTCAGCCACCTGATCTATAATGTCAGGCCTGCAGCTGGTTCCTTTTGGGATCTTTGGCCTGCCACACTAATATTCTATTATACTATGCTGTTTCATTAGTGGGGAATTGGGAGGGGAATAGTAAGGAGTAGAATGACCTGTTGTACAACCTGACCTCTTGTTTAGAGCCTGTATTTCTTACACAGGCATTACAGTAATCTTGGCAGTGCATTGATTTACAAGCTTGTTTCAATTTAGTTTCTGAATGTTTTGTTACCAGATTAGGTAACATCATCAGTAGGATGTTCTTGTCCTCTTCCTCTTTGGCTTATGTCTTGTGTGCCATTGTGGTCAGCTGGTCATGTGATTGTTTGTTTGTTTGGAGCTATGTTTAAATTCTGAACAGCTGATTAGTGTCAGGGTTCCAAATAACATCCAAAATTAAATCAGAGTCCAAGACAAAGTATTGCTCAAAGTTCCAATTTATTAAGAGAGTCATGTTGGAACATCTGGGGAAACCCAAATCTGAAAGCTTCCTGGTTTTTCTGACCCAGTTGAAAGTTCATCATCTTGCCCCTACACCCACAAGTCCATCATATGGTCCAATCTTCCACTGCCATGCTGGCAGTTCCACACATCCAGTTCCGGTCAGGTGCAAAGGTACCAAGACAAAGGATGACTTTGGCAATCTAAATGGAATTTTATTTTGGTTACATCACATCCTACTGGCAGGCCAAAGATCCCAAAAGGAACCTGGCTGCAGGCCTGACAGATTAGTTTTCTTATTGATTGGTCATTCAAATGATCTGGTTTCTTACTTATTCATACACTAGATCTAAATCAATATGCTTGTTAATTGCTCCTTTGATAGAATACCAGGCTTCAATAAATTGATGTGTGCACCAAGTGTTGGTATGGCCAATGATTTTTGTTCCTTTCCAATCTAACTGGTTTTGTTCATAATCAATATGGTTTGAGATCAGGGATTTTTGGTTGTACCGTTTAACTGCTAGTTGATGTACATTAACTCTTGTTCTCAATTGCTTTCATGTTTGTCCCACACAGAATTGGTTCCAATCGTTGCAATTGGCTTTGTATACTATGTTGCTGTTGTCTTCGTTCTGTATTTTATCTTTGAGTATAAATGTGGGGTTTTGAGCTATGATTATTCCTAGGGGTTGTAATACTCTGGCAGCCATTTCAGATGTTCCTTTGATGTATGGCAGGACTTGCTTTTGTGTTGAGGTTGGTTGTGTATTTTTTTGGAGTTTGGATGACAAGCATCATATTGTGAAATTATTTGGATAGCCATTTGTGGAGGAAAAAATTAAATAGGCATTTCTCTTCTGCTTTTCTTAATGACTCAATGTGACAGTGTGTTTTGGCCTTGAAAAAGGTCTGGATCAGTGGTGGGTTGCAAGCGGTATGCCCCTGTAGGGGCGTACCGGAGCCTGCCCAGAGCATTGGGTACCATTCCGGTACGGTGCTTTGGAGGGCCCACCTGCCTGCCCGCACTCCTTACCTATCTTTAAACTCTTCGGCACTTCCATGCATGCACGCAGAGCGTACACACCTGCATGAAGCTCCGCCGAGTAGCTGGAGCATCACGGAGGCTTGCGGAGGCATCGCTGGTTGGTAAGACCCATGTGTATGCTGCGCGCGTTAATGTGGAAGACGCTGGGCCCCACCACTGGTCTGGATACAGCTCCTATTGTGTCCAGTGGTTGTGAAATTTAGAAGTTGGTCTCTCTGTGTGGGGTTTTTTGGTATATGCAGGTTGTTAATTTGTTGTTATCTTGTCTCCTTATGTCAATATCTAGGAAAGGGAATTGTTCTTTTTCTTTCTTACATGTAAAACTGATCCTGGTGACTATATTGTTGAGTAGATAGTGTGTCTCTTCTGGTATCTTTGATGCTGGCAAAAGTGTCACCCACATAATGTATCCAACATTTGGGCTGGATGGTTGGCAGGATTGTGCGTTCAAGTTTCTGCATTACTGCTTCTGCTATTAGACGAGATATAGGTGATCCCATAGGAGTGCCTTGTATTTGTTGATAGATTTTGCCAATGAATTTGAAGTGTATTATGAGGCATACATAACTCCAGAAGTTTTATGGTAGCATCAGTAGACATGGACTGTTCTTTCGGTGTATTTTTATTATGGCTTTGATTTTCTGTGAGTAGATCATAGATGATTTATTTGGCCTGGTCAATGTTGATAGATGTGAATAATGCGATAACATCAAATGGGACCATTATTTGTTCTCTGTTTATTTTGAAGTTTTTAATTAATTAAAGAAATTGTTCAGGTGACTTTATAGAAAAAACTGAATTGTTGACAAGACGATGAAGTCTTTTTCTTAAAGTTTTTGCTAGTCTGTAAGTTAGTGCTCTGGGTAGCACTGCTATGGGGCAGAGAGGAATTCATTTTTGTGTATTTTGAGAAATCCATAGAATCTGGGTATAGTGGAGTCTTGTAGTAGTAAATTTTTTATTTCTGTTGAAGTTAGTTGTTTTTCTTTTTCTATTTTTATCAAGGTGTTTCTTATTCTATTCTCTGACTGTTTTGTTGGGTCTTTGTTGAATACCTGGTAGGTGTTAGTATCATTAAGTAAATTCTCGGTTTTCTTGATGTAATCAGAAATGATGTAATCTGCCTTTATCTGCCGGTAGGATGACGATGCATCTATCTTTTCTGTTTCTTTAATGTCTTCTTCTCCTCTTGGTTAAATGTTCTGTATTGTCTGTTTTGTTGAATGTTGGGAATGATTCTCTGCCTGGTGTCCCCTTGTGTTCCTTGGTCACGTTTGTTAGTTTTCATTATGTATTCTAAGTTAGCAAAACTTAAGTTCGTGTTTTTGTAGTTGAAATTAAGGCCTTTTATGTGGATGACTTTTTCATATTTGGATAATGGTCTACTGAACACGTTTTTGATCTATGACTTTGAATTGTCATCTTGCTGTTTAGGAGTGATCTTGGCTAATTTCTTTCATAGGGCATTATGTTTTCTGGTCCGGAGTTTGTCAGATATTATGTAGATCGTGTTTTCCAGTTTGTTTGTATATCTTGTCCGAATGCATTGAGACATTCAGTTTTTTGTTCATTGATGATACATTGGTATTTCTCCAGGTGATTATGTGCATCGTTCAGTAATCATGAACTGAAGCATTTTATACCCATTTTTATAGGCTAGTTTTCATGCTTGTGGGTGGTTAATTGGAGGTCTGTAGCATATGCTTTTTGGCAGTGTTTTCTTTTGGAGGCACTCAGGGAGGAAGTGTAGTTGTTCATGGGTGACAATTGTCTGATTGCAAAAGTCTCCCGATGTACATGTTTAAGTGATTTACAGCCAAATAACTTCGAAATAATAGAAAAAAACTTGTAGCTTGGATTTTAGATGTTTGCAGTAGTTTGTCCTCGAAGCTTGTTTCAATTTAGTTTCTGAACATTTCATTACAGACTAGGTAACATCAGCAGCAGGATTGTCTTGTCCTATTCCTCTTTAGCTTATAAATATCTTGTGTGCAGGTGTGGTAAGTTGGTTGTGTGGTTGTTTGTTTGTTTGGAGTTATATTACAATTCTGAGCAGCTGATTGGTTTTCTTGTTGATTGGTCTTCAAATGGTCTGGTTTTTTACATATTCATATGCTGGATCTAGATAATGTGCTTGTTAATTGCTCCTTTGATAGCATGGGTAAAGGTAAAGGTTCCCCCTGCACATGTGTGCTAGTCGCTCTAGTGGGCAGTGCCCACCACCATTTCTAAGCTGAGCAGCCAGTGCTGTCCGAAGATGTCTCTGTGGTCATGTGGCACAGCATGATTAAATGCCAAAGGTGCACAGAGTGCTGTTACCTTCCTACCAAAGTGGTCCGTATTTTTGTACTTGCATTTTTTATGTGCTTCTGAACTGCTTGGTTGGCAGAAGTTGGGGCGAGTAATGGGAGGTCACTTGGTTATGCAGCGCTAGGGATTTGAACCACTGAACTCCTGCCTTTTGATCAACAAGCTCAGCATCTTAGCCACTGAGCCACCACATCCCTTGTGGCATACTAGGCTTCAATAAATTACAGTAATATCCTTGATCCCATCCATCCATCCATTCATCCATTGTTATTCCTTTATCCTCCTTCTCTCAATTTTGCCAAGCATAATGCTTTTTTTCTAGTCCATCATCCACTCTCATCACATGTCCAAATTGCATGAGTTTCTGCTTGTTGATCATTGCGTCAAGGGAGCAGTCAGCCTTTATTTGGTTCAGAACTGATTGATTGGTTTGCCTTGTGGTTCGTGGTACTCTTAATAACCATCCCACATTTAGAATTCAAAGGCATCTATCTTCTTTATTCTCCTCTTGCTCAGCCTGTAGCTTTCACAAACAATGCATTGCCATTGAGAAGACCTGTGCTATTCTGATCTTAGTTGTTTTATGACAAATGCTGTCCCTTGGTGTAATTCTTCATGATCTTCTTTAGGTTTGTCGCTGCTTTTATCCCTAGAATTAAATCACCTCTTTATTTTTTTCAACAATGTCCAACTTTCTCAATACTTGAGCTCTACTAACTAAAACTAACTACAATACATTGCTTTTACAGCACTGATCCTTGACCTACTTCTTGAGGTCTGTGTCTTTCCCCTGCCTTCTAGCTCTTTAGAGACTGTACACAGTACAACCCAGAATCTTATTCTCCCCATCCTATTAATCTACCCTCTAAAGGTCCCCTGAAGTATCTAAGGATAGAACCCCTTGTACTACATATAGTGTAGATTTCATGATGTGCTCTCTGTTGGCAAGATGCATGAGGATCAGTGTTTGCTGGAAACATGAATGAAAGAAACTAAAAGAAATCTGTATTAATTCTAGACTGGTCAGTAGGGAGGACTTCCATTAGCATTAAAAAACTGACTTTTTTTGACCTTTAACTAATATAAAGGAAGTCCATAGGATTATGCTATCCTGTTCTATGAAGAAAAATGAAGAAATCTGCATTTCAGCCATAGGTGTCCACAGGAACGGGGATCTATGTGAGCCAGGGGTAAGGAGAGAGCGAATCAAATTAGGGAATATGTGTTAGAACATTATAGTACAAGCACATGACAACTACTTCCTTTCAATGTCAGGTCAGGAGACCAAAAGGGTAGGATTTGAACTGCAATGTCACAATCCATGTTTTTGACACTTTATCAGCATTGAGGCTCCTGCAAGATCCTATCATGTTTGATAAAAGGAAAGATGGCAAACAAATACAATCTTTGTTAATACTAAGCACACACTTATTAACAGATAACCAGATAATATCTGGTTATTAATAGATAACCTTTTGTATCTTTCCACAAGATTTTCCCATAAAAACTATTAGCTGAGCCTTTCGGAATTTGCAATAAAGTAAGTCTGCTTTATAGACAGTATTTTTGCTTAAATATCAGTGTAAAATTAAAACGAAGATTGCATTTCTACTGCTAAAGGATTTCTACTGCTAAATTTACCAAATCTGATTTTTTTAACTATATTCTCCCTGCTTCAATATAAAACATTCATATTCTGTGGGCTGTCCGATGTCTATTATTCTTAAACTGTTGCTATCCAATAACGTCATGGCGCTAAAACGCATTAAAGGTATTGACGTCATTGACCTAAAAGATTAAACATTTGAATTTTATTCAGTGGTATATGCCCTTTGACCCATCCTAACACTAACATAAACCCTTAAACTAATATGCAAAAATAAGGTATAATACAGCAAACCATTGTACTTGGATTCTCATTGTCCTTCTTATATTTAGGGGTAATTTTTCAAAACACACACCTTTTAATGAGTAAGAGAATTTGATAATAGAATTATAGAGGGAATGAAGGGATGCTTTATATCATTGGAGATAATTGGGGAAACTAGATAACCATCATCTGAGAATACTTGAGCTACAAATTTCCTGAATCAAACAGCAAAACCACATTAACTATTCAACCAGTCATATGCAATACTTGTGCCACACAGGTGGGGTGTGTGTGTGTGTCTGTCTGTCTGTCTTTATGTCTGTCAGTCTGTGTCAGTGGTGGGTTGCCATTTTTTTTACTACTGGTTTGGGCACGCTGGCTATGCTCCTGCGCATGTGCAGAAGCATCCAGATGGGTGGGCGGAGCCCCCCATCACCACTACTACCATTTTGCCCAATCCTGGACAAACCAGGAACAATCCACCTCAGGTGTGTATGTATGTATCAGTGGTGGGTTTCAAAAAAATTTAGAACCTCTTCTGTAGGTGTAGCCTGCTTTGTGGAATGGCTTGCTAGCCATGTGACTGAGTGGGAGTAGCTTGGCAGTCATGTGACTGGGTGGATGTGGCCAACTTGTAAAATGTGGTGAAACTCACTTAACAACACTCTTGCTTAGCAACCAAAATATCGTCTCAGAAACTCTGGCATTTGAAGCATGCAAGTCTTAAAGCTGTCAAGTTACAAGACCCTTGCACCCCTAACCCTTTAGAAAAAAAAACCCTAAGGTGTTCAAACTTGACAGCTTTAAGATTTTAAGGTTTAGATAGGACTCTTAGAGGCAGGCGGGGCAATTGGTGAGCCAGCAAATCAGTGAGCAGTGGGCGGGACAAGCGTGGTGCGGAGGGGTGGGGGAAGGAAGCTAGAACCGGCTCTAAACGGCACTGTAGACTTGTTACAATAGTGGCTCTTCACAGGATTTCATTTTAGGTCCCTTGTCATCTTTTTTGCACTCTTTCTAGAGCCTCAGCATCATTTTTTTATATTGTACTGACCAGAATTGGACACAATATTCCAAATAAGGTCTTACCAGTACCATCTAGAACAGTATTATTTCCCTTGATCTTGATATATCCCTTTGCTGATTTCAGCCCAGAGCTGTGTTAGCTGTTTTGACAGCTGTAGCACATTGGTGACTCTTAAGCAGTGGTCCACCGGAACACCCAGAAATCTCTCATAGACACTGCTATTGAGCTGGGTAATGCATCTGGTTTGTGGGAATGGGTTGCCAGCCATGTGACCGACTCGGAGTGGCTTGGCAGTCATGTGACTGGGTGGATGTGGCCAACTTGTAAAATGTGGTGAAACTCACTTAATAACGCTCTTGCTTAGCAACCAAAATGTTGGCTCAGAAACTCTGGCATTTGAAGCACGCAAGTCTTAAAGCTGTCAAGTTACAAGACCCTTGCACCCCTAACCCTTTAGGAAAAAAACCCCAGGGGTGTTCAAACTTGACAGCTTTAAGACTTGTGGACCTCAACTCCCAGAATTCCTCCTCCAGTCATGTTGGCTCAGGAACTCTAGCATTGAAGTGTGCAAGGCTTAAAGCTGTCAAGTTACAAGACCCTTGCACCCCTAAACCTTTAGAAAAAAACCCCAGGGGTGTTCAAGCTTGACAGCTTTAAGACTTGTGGACTTCAACTCCCAGAATTTCTCCTCTTGCTCTTCATCTTGATGATGTGTGGATGGGCGGGTGGAGGGAGCTGGAACCGGTTCTAAACGGCACTGTAGATCTGTGGAACCTCTTCTATACGAGAGGTTAAAACTGGCAGGAACACATCCTTGCCCCCAACCCTTAGGCTGCGGCCTACTACAGGGCCACAGCCTATATGGAATTGGTCTACACAAGCGGCTGGACAGAGCATGTGTGCACACACAGCTTAACTTGCATGAGATGTGGGACGATGGGCACTCATGTGCGTATGTGATGGCCTATCACTTGTCAGTGGACTCCTCCTTGATAACAAACATTGGTTTTATTGTTAAGTAATATTGCAAGACGAGTTACCTGCAGGCATGCTGGCCCACCACACGCATAGGCAGCACGTGCATGTGTGCATGCACCAGCCTGCTGCTCATGTGGCCCAGTTCCCCTCTTTCCCCTCAGTCAGGCCACAAAGGTTGGGAGCCGCTGATCTAGGTCACTTATGAAGAAACAAAACTGGAGTAAAGTCATTAAAAAGCTCTGTAAATTTCCTATACTGCAGAGGCCCCCATGGACTGGTGATACGGGGAGGGGATGTTTTTGCGTGTGCAACCCAGACCCCGCACATGCACAAATGAAGCTTCATGTGCTTGCCCACAGCTTGTGCAGACCGATTCCCAATAGGCTGCAGACCAGGGTTGGGGACTCGTGCTATAATAGTATTATTTTGAAAGCAAATGTCACAATTAGAGAATATGCTATGCAGCCCTACTTTTAACACTTCAGTCACAGCACATTTACATAGAACATAGTTCCATTTAAATAAGGCTGGCAAGTGGATTCTTTCCTTCCTATAAGAGGCATCACAAAAACGTGCCAGTGCTATAATTATAGAGGAGCAAATCGCGAACAGCTGCACACCAAATAACGGATAGAAAAAATCTTCTACAGGAAGGTTATCTTCGTGGTTGGCTCTGAGCAAGATGGCATAGAGCTCTGTGTTTGGCAAACCTGTTTGAAAAGCAAGGAACTCAAAGATGAGAGAATTGGTAGCACCTTGGGGTTGCTTAAGGAAGTATGGGCTTCCTAGAAATGTGAATAACTGCAAAATATTTTGATGATGGAAGCCACAGCAATCTATTCCTACTGCAATCTGCCTCAACCATCTTTGCCTTCCTTTCAGAGGCTGTTGTTTAATAGTCAGACTGAAGTGGGGGGGAGAGAATTTGTCAGCCATCAAGAATCTCATGGGGCTCATATACTTGTTTTTCTTCTCTGTAACATTACATAATGGGAGGCAGAAAATGTTTGTACAGTAGCTGTATTGGTCCTTCGGGCAAGGGGGAAGGGAAGGAGGTGGATAATTTCAGTCTCTTTATTAGACCAATAAATCATTTATAATACTCCAGCTTTCAGGCTAGTCCCTATTGCTCATGCCAGCCATGATATGTTACATGGTGATAGAATGTAACAGAACTTATTGAAAATGTGTTTAATGCACTTGTAACTACAATTTTTTTTTTAAGTTCAACAAGGAAGAGTCTAATAACTACATAGTTGTGAGCTCTAAAAGTAATTTAGGAGGACATCTGGCAAAAATAAATATTTCTATAGCTGGATTATGTCCTGCACTCTCTATAAGATTCCAAAAACTGATACCAGCTATAAGTAAATTTGGTGCATTCAAATCAAGTTATCTGAAACTGGTGATTATCACAATGTTCTTAATTAACCAATTCAATACTGTGTAGAGTTTTGTCTATATGCAAAGCTGTAAAAGAGCCAGTTCTTTCAGATGTTTTCTAAAGCTATGAATGCTAAACAAGATTATGTACACACAGGAACAATATTCAACAGACCAGATGTACGAAGCCAGCTATACTCCAGGGATGGTTGGATGATTATTTAATCTTTTATTCTCAGCGGAATGTTTCTTGACTGGAAAAAAAAAACCCTGCGTGGACAGTTTCTCTCAACAAGAAGACTGTTTTTCTATTTATTTTTATATAAATCTCTGGCCAGATCCGGATGTTTTCCTGAAGAGCTTTGGATCTAATTCATTTAAAGATTTTTTTAAAAAGTGATATATTAATCTATTTATTATAAATTAACAAAATAAACTACTACAACATCTTGTAGCTGCTGTTTAAGTGTGTTTTGTTAATTTGTAATAAATAGATTATTGCGTCTAGTTTTCGGAATTTCTCTTGATGCTTCTTACTTTCTTGGTGAAAGAAAATGTGCAGCTTTGTATAGATACTAATATATCATTAATACCAGTGGTGGGATCCAATTTTTTTTACTACCGTTTCTGTGGGTGTGGCTTTGTGGGCGTGGCAGGGGAAGGATACCACAAAATCCCTATTCCCTCCTCACTCTCAAAATTTCTCCAACGGTTCTCCAGAACCTGTCAGAGCTGGCTGAATACTACCTCTGATTAATACTTTATATTAAATAGATGCAATAGTACATTTATGATTCTTGTAACTAGTAGGATGAAAATGGTTTTAGAGGACTATATTCATGAAGATTATTGTGGGTTTTCCCAAAAGATACTTGAAATATAATATTAAACACGTATTGGACATTTTGGAAACCTGGAATAGCATAATGAAAAATAAGGTATATTGATCTTTTTAGATTTAGACATTTGAAAATTTGATCTGGCTTTCCTGTTTAATATTCTGGAAGATATGAACTTTGATGAGAATTTTATTAACTAGGTAAAATTGATTTATACTTCACAAAAAACACAGAACTGTAAATGGAGAATGAACAAAGCATTGTGAGATACAAAAAGAGACAAAACAAGGAAGCCCCCTATCACCATTGTTATTTGTATTAACTTTGGAAATATTCAACAAAATTTTAAGACAAGATGAGATAATTTTAAAGTGAGGACTAAAAGAGAAATAAAAATTATGGGAGTTTGCTGATCATTTACTGATAATTTTCAAAGACCCTTTGCAGCCAGCATTAGCTGGCTTTAAAATTAACAATCAAAGACAAATATGTTAACAAATATATGAAAAATAAAACCAAATGAAAGTGTGTAAAATGGTTTTAATATAGGGTATTACTATGATTATTATTTCAGAATAATTTTGTTAAATCGTAGATTGAAATCAAGGACATGTTAAATTTGTAGAAACTACAACTGTTAGTTTCAAAGAAACACATTTTGATAACCAATAACCATTTCAGGAATAGCAAAAAGTTATACCTAGGCTTGTATGGCAAAAGCAAGAGTTAACTATTAGCTCACAAAGATGCAAAGGAATGTGGAGAATTGGGATTGCTTGTTTTAAAAATGTTTTGCTGCCAGCTGTTTGGTTGGATAAAAGAGTGTTCCTAAGAAATAAAATAATTTTAGAATTAGAAGAACATAAACTAAGGTTTGGATCGCATAGTTTTATATGGTATGATAAAGTTAAGATTAATGTAGATTTTAAAAATCATTACATTAGAAGTGCTATATTGGGAATACGGAATAAACACAGATTATGCCTGAATATACCTTTATGTTCTCAGCACAAGAATCATTTTATAGGAAAGAAACAGCAGATTAATTAGAAACAGTTAACCTATAGAGAGTTGTTAAGTACAGGAGTATGGAGAATACAACTTGAAATCCAGACACCATATGGCCACAGAGAGATTTAGTTTTCAATTGTTTCCTTATGCCCAACTAAGAAAAAGAGTCAAAGTAGGTAATGTGACTTTTGGAATTGAGTAATAGAATTTAGAAATTGAAGTTGACTTATGGACAAATGATGAATGTGTAATTGCAAAAATATAAAAACTTTTCCTGAAATTTGAAATGGAGGATGAACAGGTGAAAGTATATAGAGGTATATTTGTTTAACAACTGGTTTCTTAGCAATTATTCAAAGTTACAACAAACCTCCCCAAAAGCTACTATGTTCCGTTTCCAGAGTTTTGACAGATGAACACACCCCCATGGGTTCATGACAATTGCTTTGTCTTCATGGCCAGTTGCAGTTTTCCATGGTCACATAATAATTGCAATTTATGATACAGATATTTTTTGCTTGATTTCTGGCCTTTTTAGATTATTTCTGTCAAAAAATGCCCACAGGAATATATTAATTAGCTTAATGACCAAGGCAATGACTTGAAAATTGCCACATTCACTGCCACCAGGGTGTTCACTTAACAATTAGCACAAAAATGTCATAAAATCAGGTCCTATCATGTAGGTGCTTCAACTTACAGCCATCATGACTTATGACGGAAATTCCAAGGTCCATTTTAGTTGTAAGACTACTTATATCCTAAATAGGCTAACAATTTTGGAAATGACTTATTATTGTAACAGTGAAAAACATTATTGAAAAGACTGAAATTCACATTATGTTTTAACTTAAAAGATGTTGGTGTATGTGCTATTGGTATATGACTCCCCCAAAAATTATTGAGAGACTATAAAGATAAATTTATGATAGAAATGTGGAATCATGAAGAATCATGTTTGGTGGATTTGTAAAAAAAACAAAAGAAAGAAAGAAAGAAAGAAAGAAAGAAAGAAAGAAAGAAAGAAAGAAAGAAAGAAAGAAAGAAAGAAAGAAAGAAAAAAAAATTGGGCTTAAATACATATATTGTTACAAAGAGTTTAAAGCTAAGATTCAAATGAAACTAACCCTTTTTTGTTGGGATCAATGGACAGACTACTAGAAAAAAGTCACTGAAATTTATCTTACAATCACTGTTATGAGACAACTATAGGTTAAAAATGAAAAGACTGTGAAATACACACAGCAAAGGAATGATTGGTGAAGAAAATGGATTGTATGCTTAATTTGGATAACATTAATACATCTTTTGATTTCATGTAATCTGACTCCCCAAAATTCTTTAGTTATTTACATAAGAAAAATCACTATCACATGGTCAATTTATTGGCCATCTATAACTTCATTTTAAAAATGATCTCTGCATAGTTGCCATTTTTAACATGCAACTTTGAAATATAATGAATTAATATGCTTGAATATTAATAATAGGCATTTTAGTTCTTCATTTCTGCTTGCAGCATAATTGGAGTTGTTAATTTGGGGTCATACATGAAAGACTTGCTTAGAAACAGAAGACATGAAACATCTTAAACCAAGCTCAATTAATTCTTCCATTAATTCTCTAGGTGAGGCCCAGAGTTTTTCTCCTTCTTTTTTCCTTAACAAGCACTATAACATTTCTAAATGGCCCATAATTGGAATCACCCCTTCTTTTTCAATATTTGGAGGGTTTTTTTTTATTTTGGTGGATTTGTAAAATGTAAAATGAGTAACTGCAGACTTACTTTTCATTTACTATTACTTTTAAAAGTGGAACTGAGATTGCATTGCATTTTTATTTTATTTATATATTAAATTTATTTTTGCTATGTCATATTGAAATGATTCTTAATTTACTGTTGAATTTTAGATGTTATGGTCCTGAAAGATTCTGTGAGGGGAAAAAATATAGTCATAAGCAGTCTATGGCTATGAACTTTTGCCATATATGAACAAACCCTTACTTTAAGTTTCTTCCCGTTCAATGTTCACTTCCATTTCTGATCCATCTGAGCTACACTTCCCATATTACTTTCCTTGGAATTGCTCATCTTTGTCATCAGTAAAATAAAATAAAATAAAATAGAAAACATACGATACTTCATTAGCTGATAATATAAGCGTCTGTTTTTTATGAAGTTTTTATTGTCCATGACTTACATGGACAATACGCCTTCAGGAAAGCTGTAAAAACTTGGCTGTTCTGGCAGGCCTGGGCCTGTTGACCTCACTGTTGAGGTCCAGCCCCGATTAGAATGAATGTATGAGGGTGTTGCTATTTTTAAATTGTTTCTTTTCTCGTTATGTGTTTTTTTTCCTCTTATTTTTTGTAAGCCGCCCGAAGTCCTTCGTGATTGGGCGGCATATAAATACATTTAATAAAATAAATAAATAAATAAATAATAAATAGTATGGCATCTATGCAGTCTCCTCACAAAATAGAGGCTTCCATAATTATAAAATAGTATTAGGGATGTAATGTAGATGTAGAAAGAGAGAGAGAAAGAGAGATGTTGCAACTGAAATTGTGTGGCTGAATTAGATGAATAGCTTTTCCATCACAATTGCTCTTCTGTTTTATATTTTGTTTGAATGGACATTTTTGAAAAGGCAATTGTCTTGTCCCTTCTCTATTCTTCTCCCACAGATTATCAACTGGGTCAAAACAGATGTATAGCCATAAGGGTAGAGAGTAGATCCAAGACAATTCCTGGCTTCCTGCACTTTTTCCAATTTAATGACTGTAATAAGCTAGCTTGGATACACTGGTCCTGGAGCATGAATGCCCACTTATGGCTTCCATTAGTTGTTGGCAGTTCTATTGGCTTGGCCTGCTGCTAGCAATGCTAGAACACTATGTGTAACCACATGCTAGGTTATGGGGTGGAAATGCCAGCTCCTTGAGCCAAGGCCATTTTGCAGCTTTAGAATGAGGGACATTCTGCATTTGAAGACATAAATGGATTTAGGTCAAATGGTTTGTGCATCTGGATTGAGATCAGATATTTGATGTTGTAGAAACACCAAGGGACTCAGTGTTTCAATGCTTCCTTTTCAGCTCTGAGGTTCATTTCTCTGATTTTTAGATGAAGCAGAACGTTGGACTCAGAAATGGAATTGGGAAGCAGTAAGGAAAGTAGCATCCAATAGCCATAGAATATTCCACTAAAATGTTCAGGAACTGTACTGGGAAAAAGATGTATGGCTGCCATGGCAACAAGCTGCTCAAGGCGGGAAGAGAAGATGCTGCCGTAGCAAAAAAATAAAAAAAAAATAAAGACATGTTGAAAGGATAGGTTTCCTAGCAACTGGGCACATCAGGCAGTGGAATAAGTAAATACTAGAAAAATAATGCAGAATGTATCAAAAGTGTGAAGGAAGAACAATTTGATATGGCTGAAGGATATGAACGATATGGTATATGTACATACATTTTAACTGAATATACTTCGTACATATAGTACTTGTGATATACCCTTGCCCTAATTTTTCCAAGCTTACACTTTGACTATTTTAACAATAGGTTTCTGCAAAGAACTTGAAAAACTCTCATTCTGGTTTTCTGTCATAGGATAGAAAAGTACATCTTTGAAATTTAGCTCGTTATTTCACAAGAATTTAAAAGAAAAGTGATGTGACCAATTTTATTTTGCAATTTGATGAGGATCTGGCAAAGAATTATCTTTGTAACTGGCAGTGCACCCAGACCAATCTTTTTCAACTCTGATTTGAGTGACACAAAATAAAATGATAGGTTTGGAACAGATGATCAAAACTCTGCCCCTTAAAACAACTATGGAAAGCAATCAAAGCGTTGATATCTAAGGAGACGGAATACTGATGTGTCAGGCAATGAAACTATCCTGCCTAGATTTTTGGAACCATTCAGTAGCCAATCATAGCTATCTAGGTCATAGCAAAGATGCCTAACAACAGTTTCGACATGCTTCTGAGGAAATAACTATCAAGATTTCTAAGCAGCCATTGATAATTCCATCCTCTGTGAATTGATCTAGTTTTTTTCAAGGTCATCCAAAGTAGTGGTCAAATTAACCTGAATAGGAAACTGATTATGGCTCAAACTGTAGATTTCCAGCTGCTTCTCTCCCCCCCCCCCCCCAATCACTATCCAAAGTTTAGAGCTCCAGTTTAGGCTTTATTACGCCAGGGAAGGAAGATTCTCAATAGTAGCTGCCATCACAAAACTGAATTTAAAGGTTCTTTTTTTAAAAAAAAATGGATAGACAAGCAAATATCAGGAGATCAGATGAGAATATTTAAATCCATAGATCATGCACTTTTGAGTAAATAAAGACTAATAACACCAGGTTATGTACCCTCATTCATAAAGCATGGCTGTTTGGCCTTTGATGTATGACTGACTTTTTTCCTCATGATACAACCTTCTGCATGAGTAATAATAGAAGAGGAATATTTCCCTCACATTCCATGACTTTCCTGGGGTATCTGACAGGTAACATGAAATTATGTTGGACTTGGTGGAGTTTCTATTTGATCCAGCAGACATCTTCTAAAGATTTTATCAGCTGTCACACATTTTAAAACACTTGTACATTTATCATTTATTTGGGGGGAATCGGCTTTCTCATGTGATCTTTGTATGGAAACATGCAGAGGGAGAATATACAATACATTTACGCTGAATCTACTTCAGCGTAAGCAGCAATAAAACTTTCACCCTCCCTTTTCCCTCTCTAACACTTGAAACTTGTTTCCATTTTAAAAGGTTCTTGGGGCAAGTTTAGTGCTTATTTGAAGGTAAAATGAGTAAGCCTTATCTCATTGTGTGGGTAGTATCTTTTCAACAGCCGCTCTTGACTTGCAGGAAGCTCTATAAAAAGTTGACGTGAAATATTGGTTCCATAAAAAGATCTGGTCTCTTAAAATCTTCAATGCAGAATATATGATGGATGAATGCATATAAAATCTGGTCATTTTATGTAAGTATGAGAATTCATGGCAATAAGGAAATAATTGAAATTGATCCAAGTTTTCAGTGGAATGGAATAGGCAACAGAACTTGAGATTGAACAGATAGTTGAATACAGGTAGTCCTCAACTTATAATGGTTCATGTAGTGACCATTGGAGTTACAACAGCACTGAAAAGTGTGACTTAGATCATTTTTCACATTTACAACCTTTGCAGCATCCCCATGGTCATGTGATCAAAATTCAAATGCTTGATAACTGACTCATATTTATGATGGTTGCCTTGTACTGGGGGGGTCATGTGATCACCTTTTTGCAACCTTCTGACAAGCAAAGTCAATGGGGAAGCCAGGTTACTTAACAGCCGTGTCACTAACTTAACAAATAGTGATTCACTTAACAACTGTGGCAAGAAAGATAAAAAATGAGACAAAACTACTTAACCATTGTCTTAGTTAGCAACAAAAAATTTGGATTCAATTGTGGTCGTAAGTGGAAGACTAGCTGTACTCCTTTTTCTTCACTAGAGGAAATAAGAATACAGATGTGTCTCATCTCTGAATGTGACAGGGCTATAAGTGGTCCTCAACTTATGATTGGTTGCTTAACAACATTCAAAGTTATGGCAGACTTCCTCAAGGCTACTTACAACCTATTTTTGAAGTTATGACAGCTGTAAATCACTCCCACCCAGTTATGTGATTGCATTTTCAGCACTTGGCAATCATTCCACCTTTATAGCTGTCTACAGCATCCCACAGCCATGTGCCGACTATCTGTGAATTTTTTTTGCCAGTTTTTTACATTTACTTTCAGTTCCCATTTAAAAAATGCCCATTGTGGAAAATGACCATGGCGTTGTCTTAACAAATATATCAAAATATGTTGAGAAATCCATATATACGTGTGTGTGTGTGTGTGTGTGTGTATACATATATATATAATATATATGTGTGTGTGTAGGTCTCTAGTTGTTCGGGTTTTCTCCCGCGTAGAATTGGAGATGTCTTGGCGACGTTTCGACGAAGTCTCATTCGTCATCTTCAGGCTACTTCAGGCTTGGTGTTTCTAGGAGTAGTGTGAGATCTTGGCTGTTTCTTCCTTTTAACTACCAGTGGGGGTTTGAACTGATTGGTAGTTAATATTAACATATATATATGTTTGTGTCTGTGTTTGTATGTATGTATGTATGTATGTGTGTGTGTGTATGTATGTATGTATGTATGTGTATGTATGTATGTATGTATGTGTGTATATATATATATATATATATATATATATATATATATATATATATATATATATGTTATATTTATGCTGATAAATAAATAAAGGGAGACTAGTATAGATCTATTTCAAGCTATTTAGCTCTCATCAGCTAGCCATACCCATTCTGGGAATCGAACCTGTGCTCTATTGCCTCTTAGGCAGATGTGTTAACCATTGAGCTACAGAGCTCGACTCCTTATCAGCGAGGCCAGGGTGAGAGGTATATATTTAAAGTCACAACCCCTGGTATGCCCAAATATGGGAGGAAGGTCACACTTCCACTCTCTGTCTTCGGCTCGTCATAAGAGACCATCCAGACAGAAACCCAATATTTTTTACTGTTGCCTTTTTGTTACATTTGTTATATTTATGCTGATAAATAAATAAAGGGAGACTAGTATAGATCTATTTCAAGCTATTTAGCTCTCATCAGCTAGCCATACCCATATATATATACATACATACATACATACATACATACATACATACATACATACATACATACACATACACACACACACACACATATGTATATATGGATTTCTCAACATCTTTTGATATATTTGTTAAGACAGATGCTAAATTGGATGACATAGGAGATAATTTGAAGTGGAAACAAAACACGAATTTCATTATTCTACTTCACATGGTTCAGTTTATCAGATTAATTACATGCACTGTTGTAATATTAAAAATTAGAAGTTTATCAAAGATATGTTCATTTATCTCCTTGACTGAGTAATAAATATTTTGATTCTAATATTGCACTGAGTTTTATTTCCCACTGCTGAGTTATGGTGCTACACATCCATCCTCATGTTGACAAATGGTTTTAAATGTATAAAAGTTGCTTTCTTTATTGCTGGACTTGTCTTGTTTCCATTATTAGTAATTGTCACTTGCCTGACTTTTGTCAAATATAGTGAGTAACAAAGGGCAATTTCTCTCTAAAGACTTAAGCTGCATCTCTTCCAGGCTGCTCCTGGCTATTTCTCAAAGCAACTTCAGTGGTTTAAGAACTGCAGTTGTTGGCAACAGTTTGGGCTGGTTCTCAGATTATGGCCACCAAATAATCTGAATGGATATGACCTCTGCTTCTTGATCTTCCATCTGGCTTCTATGTGAGTCAGTCAGTTAGTCTTTGCCTTTTCTTTTTAGGGATTCTTCTGTCCTCAGTAATCCCATGCCTTGCCTTTGCTTTCTCTATTGTTTCTGTAAATAAATGCCTCCTCCACCACTGCTACTCTTCCCCAATTGGTTTCTGTGACACTACCATAAAACCTTTCTATTTTTTTTTCCTTTCTCCTCTTATGGTATTATTGCAGTTCCAAAGCTACAGTAATCAAACCAATGTAGGACTGGATTTTCTTATTTTCATTTCTAGGTCCATGAAAACTTTGTAGCAAAGGAAAACTGATATTTCAGCTTCATGAAAAAGTAGTTTGCCTATATTTCAGCTTAAAGATATCACAAAAATAAAAGAATGGGAAACCTTGCAGTACTGTGGACATAGAGAAACCAAAGTGAGCATGCTCTGCTCACTCCAGGCAGAAACAAAAAGGGTTTGAACTCCAGGGCTGAATGAAATATGAGCTTTTAAGATTGAGGATAGTTCACTGACATAGCAGACTGTCTTCTGATCAGTCTTGAGAATTGTTTTACTTTTATTTTTTTTGAAATTTTATTATTATTATTATTTTCTTGAGAATTGTTTTAAAAGCAGTTGCTGATCAGTGGAAAACATAGCAGCTCATCATAACATGGCTGCACAAGTCAGCAAGCAGTTGCTGGAGAGTGGGCCTATTTCAGTCACGGGGTTGCTATTGCAATGGGTATTAGAAAGCATTAGAAAGCATCTGCTCTGAGGCACCTAAAACCACAGGTTGGAAAAGAGTACTTTTTAATTGAAGCTAGAAAACAGAGGTGTGAAGTGCATTTGCAATGGTCTGTGTGGGAGGAAGAACACATCATCTGTTTCTGTACTTAAGACGCAGCACTGAGTTGCCCATATTGGTGAAGGGGGAAGCAGAAAGTGCAGATCTGCCAATATCTAATATAATTACATACTTAGAGTAGCTTCTCTAGAAAGATATTGGAATGAGAGAATGCTACTTTAGCCTTAGTATTACTAAGCATGCTTAAGCGTGTCTTATTCATGAATGTGAAATGAAATGCAACCAAACAGATGCCAGCATATGCCTTTTTCCTGGTTGGTACAAGTGGAGAAAGGCTTTGAGAAGTATAGCCATTTTCTTGATCTGAAAAGAAATACAACCAAGTTGATTCTTTAGCAATGAATTTATTTTACAACAATAACCATTACAATATAGAATGTTTTGCTATTGGTTTAGGTTTAGGTTTCATTTTATTTATATGCCGCCCTATTCCCAGCGGGACTCAGGCCGGCGCACAAACCCAAGGGGGAAAGGGAAACACAAAAACTACAAATACAGGCATTTAAAAATGACCAACAGCCACACAGATCGAGAGGGGAAGGGAACTCATCAACCCCAGGCCTGCCGACACAGCCAGGTTTTAACGGCTTTTCGGAAGGCCTGGAGAGAGGTGAGGGTCCGGATCTCTGTGGGGAATTTGTTCCAAAGGGCCGGAGCTGCCACAGAGAAGGCCCTCCCCTGGGTAGTAGCCAGATGACATTGGCTGGTAGACAGAACCCGGAGGAGGCCAGCCCTGTGTGATCTAATGGGTCTTTGGGAGGTAATTGGCAGCAGGCGGTCTCTCAAGTACCCAGGTCCAATACCATGAAGGGCTTTATAAGTGACGACTAGCACCTTGAAGCGTATCCGGAGACCAATCGGTAACCAGTGCAGCTCGCAGAGGATAGGTGTAACGTGGGTGTACCGAGGTGCACCCACGATCGCTCGCGCGGCTGCATTCTGGACGAGCTGAAGTCTCCGAATGCTCTTCAAGGGCTGCCCCATATAGAGCGCATTGCAGTAGTCCAGTCTTGAGGTCACGAGGGCATGAGTGACTGTTGCGAGTGCCTCCCGGTTCAGGTAGGGACGCAATTGGTGCACCAGGCGAACCTGGGCAAATGCCCCCCTGGTCACAGCCGACAAATGATGTTCTAAGGTCAGCTGTGGGTCCAGGAGGACTCCCAAATTGTGAACCCTGTCTGAGGGGCGTAAAATTTCACCCCCCAGCCTGAGTGGTTTTTGGGAGGGAAACACAACAGCCACTCGGTCTTGTCTGGATTGAGCGCAAGCTTGTTAGCTCAAAACTATAGTTAAATCAGATAAACTCTTTTCAGCTGGCAAATGTAGGGCTTTGGGGTACAAAAGACTCCTGTCTGAATCATACTTGACTGGTTTTGTTAATGAAGATAGCCAGTTTGTGAATTCAGACTCAATGCAATATGGCAAGACCTATCGCACTGTCATTTTATGGGACAAACCTTATGCTAAAAATAACTCAGCTCTCTAGGAGCTACCAAAACATGTTCAGGAGTTGCCATGGTGTTCTAATAAAAATACCTCCAATGTTGATGATGCACAGTAGCAAGTTTCCATTTTGGGAAGAGAATGTTCCTATTAAGTTTGTTAACTATTTACTGGAAGGAAAGAAAACAATGTGTGGCTTTTAAAATGGTAGTTGCATTTCTGCAGTTTCAAACGCATTAAAAAAAAGCAAAGGAATACAATCTGGTGAATCAAAAGCCATGCCCTTTAGGGACACGATGACCTAAATTTAATCCTGCTGGGGAAATGCTTGCAATCTGAATTTATTTTAGAGTACAATATGCATTTCTTTTAAATATATTCCAAACACATTTTGTAATTGTGTATGTGGGGAGGGTACAAGCTTGGCTTGTACCCTCCCCACATACCCAAGAGCAAAAAGGGTGCAGTTGGTGGTTCTGAATTTTCCACCCACATCCAGATCTTCACTCTTATTACCTAGATGCTTTCCCATACCAGCGAAGCTGGCAGCACAGTTGGACAGTGAGGAGGTTGGGGAGGAACATGGGCCAGTCCTGGAGGCTGGGGAAGGTTCAGATGATGGCTCTGTGTCAGAGGCAGAGATGGGGCCAAGGCCATCTGGCAGTTCTCAGCTGCCTTCAGAGCTAGACAACAGTGAGGCAGAGGAAAAGCTGGAGCCTGTTCCCAGTGTGTGCTTGCACAGAGCTGCCAGAAGAAAAGAACAGCTCAGAAATCAGGGTCGACATGGGAGTAAAGCCACAGGTGGGTGGTGAATGGCCCCTCCCATAGGAAATAAAAGAAGAGAGAAATGGGAGTGGGCTTTTGCAGGAAACATTTCGTTCATTTGTTCATTCGTTTCAGGAATGCGAAGATCTGTCCGTGAATCTCAGAGACTCTGTGCCAAGTCTTTCCTTGCACTGCACTGCATTTGGAAAATATTTACATGGCAGTTTCCAAGCTATATAAGGTCTGTGGTCATAAATTTACCTTTGAAAGACTGTTTACCAGGCCCTTGCTGAATGTGAACGAGAGGAATTCACATTCGTTTAATAAAAGGGGTTTTGCTGGGACCAGGAATCTGCTTCGTGCTTTTTGGGGGAAGTCTAGATCAGAACACCTAGATACCTGATCCCGAGCCTTCAAATTTCTTATCTCTTCCTTAAAATATGTGTTCCCTAAGTGTGTGTGCATATATATGTAGAGAGGGGGAGAAGTTGGGCAATACTAATGTAGTGCCAATTCTCTGTGTTTGTGAAAATATGGACTGGTATATATTTTGAAATCCATGTTTTGGAAGACATGTAGAGCAGTACCTTCCTGAACCCTAAAAGAAGGGGGGGGAGCCTAAAAGGTCAATTACAGAAGAAGACTACTGCTTTTTCTTCCCAATAATTCTTCTCCTAAAAGTTCAGTGAGTACAATTAAGTGATGCAACCAATCTAAAGGGAATCAAGAAGGAGTTTTCTTCTACATCTTAAAATAAGAATCACTAATAGGAGCCACTTGCACATGGCTTTTTAAAAAGCCTTGGGGTTTCAAAGAGTATTTTAAACATTAAAAGCACTACTTTAGCAGCTCTGTTTCTAAGAGCCAACAAAGCTCCAAATATGCTTCCAGCCTGATACTATTATGAAGGTGCTAGTTTTGAAGAAAAGGATTTTATCTTATGTTCCCTTCGGGTAAGTGGGGGAAAAAGTTGCTGGAATTTTCTTTTTTATTCTCAATTGCCATTCTAATAAAGATAAAAGATCACTTCAGCTGAAGAAAGAAGCTTAAAGAGGTCACATTTCAATCTGTCTCATGAGTACCAATAGAAGAAAATATTTGTAGCTCAGGGTTCTCTATGCTTGATTGTTTTCTTGCAGACATTTCATTACCCAATTAGGTAATATTTTCAGTGCTAGAAGGAAGTGGGATTTGCCTCTGTTTATATGCAGTGACTTGCCTTGTTAGAGTTGGTGAGAATGTTTTCTTCTTGAAAATTCCTTGATTTGGCTGTTTACAGTTTGAACATTTTTCTGAATCGGTAGTTCCTTGATTGGGGTATTGTTTACTGCTTGATTGTTCATCTGCTATTAATACTGATGCTAATCCCTATTTATCTGAGTATTGATAACTGGTGAGGAGGTATTCTGGTCTTTTTTGTTTCCTTTTCAGCTTTTTGACTATCTCTTTTGATTGGTGTCTATATATTGTTTATATCTATGTGTCTGTTGGTGGCTGATTTGTCTCTAGCATTTTGGGACTTAGCTTGGTCTAAGATGCTGACAATTTCTCAGTTGATACTATGGTAATCTGTCCACATATTGTGTAATGAAGGAGCTTGTGTTAGGTGTGCGGTAGTGGTTAGGCACTTTGATAAAGTTGTATGGGTATCTATTTTGTTATGCTTTTTCACAAACTATAAAAAGATAACACTGCCATATATAAACAAACATTTCAGAAATACCATCAGACTGTTAAAACCACATGGATCACTGCACTACACAAATCAACTAAAGTCCTACAAAAATCTTAATTAAACCAAAAGCCCCAATATCCCAAAAGAAAAAATAGGAGTTATCTACAACATAAAGTGTAAGAACTGTTATAGTACTATGTAGGTCAGATAGGCAGAGGACTCATAGAGCACCTTCTTGAACATCAATTAGCAATCAGAAGACATATTGAAAACTCACTAATCATTAAATGTTACAGATCCTGTTCCATCTACAATCTGATTTAATATTGTTCCCTCTTGGGAAACAGTTCTACATTTGCATCTCTCTAAATGGATAGAGGCAAGCATTGAGCATAATTATAATGGCACTGTATCAAAAGAAACTTAGAACACTGTTAAATCCCAGTCAGGCATAATGTCACTTCTTTGGACAAAATCTGCACTTCTCCTTTAGCTGTTGACTTTCAATTTCCATTCAGAAAAATATTCAGTAATGTTTCACATTGATCTTCTTACAGAGGAAATCTTGAATACTCTCGAGAGGCATTCCTAGACTATATTCAAAATTTCTGCCAGTTTTGGAAGATCTTTAGACAAACACCCTCAAAAGCCTAATCCTTGTCCCTTCAGAACGAAATTCTCAAATTCTGTCATGCTGCAACTCCTTAAAATAATAAATGAATTTGCATGACCATCTTCACACAAATGAAACTGTTAGACAAGGCTCTTTCTATCTGGCAATGCAAACCTGGCAGTGATCCAGCTGGGCATGTGTAAGTCAGGCTTAGGCATCCAATGTTAGATTGCATTTCACTTTTACAACTCAGTTCTGGGACTCAATTCCAGCTTGGGATTCTTCTTTGCTGCCTTTATATTCAACACACTGACTGGTACAACTAAGCAGGTGCTGTGCATCACCCAAGCTGACCAGGCCACAATCAAAGGTCTTGCCTACTTCCATCATTTTTCTTTCTTACAGAATTATTACCCTTTGTGATGCGTGGGCAGATTTCTTGGGCTGTTTGAACCAAACACATTCTTCAATATTAGGGCATACACCATGGTGATCAGTGACACAGAACATTGTTATTTTTCCTCCTTTATTTGGCTGGCTGACTGTCATCTTGCAATCAGTTTAGGGTGACCCATTCTCTTTTACAGACTGTGGGCCGATATGTTGGTATGTTGAACAAAAGTCCCAGATTGTGGTCTAAATGAAAGGTTTTGACATCAATATGTTCTTCAGGACTTACGTGGCTTCTATTAACATGTGAGCACAATTCAAAATGTGTGTGTTGACCTTTAAAGTCCTGTATGTCTTGGCACAGGTATATATGCAAGAATGCCACCTCTACCCAATTTACAATACAATAGCAGAGTTGGAAGGGACCTTGGAGGTCTTCTAGTCCAACCCCCTGCCTAGGCAGGAAACCCTATACTGTTTCAGACAAATGGCTATCCAACATCTTCTTAAAGACTTCCAGTGTTGGAGCATTAATCTACTGATTAATTGTTCTAACTGTCAGGATTTCTCCTCAGTTCTAAGTTGCTTCTCTCCTTGACTAGTTTCCACCTATTGCTTCCCGTTCTACCCTCAGGTGCCTTGGAGAATAGTTTGACTATTTTTAGAGCTGAACAAATCAGTTATCCTGCTTGTGATCCTTCTCTTTCATGAAGTAAGGAAATAGAGGCTAGTAGGCACACCTATTCTATGAGTCTTATATTTTTTAATAGCCTTTTCCTAGAAATTTGATCTGTCCCACTCTATGCTTTTCCCCAAGCTGTTAATACCAAGTACTTCAGAGGAAAAATTTGATGTTATTATAACGGCCTTTTTTTGTGGTGTGTTTTTTTTAAATTACAAATGCTTTATTACATTTCTACATATATTTATATATGAACTTCTAATAAAATAAACTCTGCAATATACAGTTGGAAATAATATACCTAAACATGCCAGGTGATGATAAAAACGAACACAAGACATTGTATTTATGTGCTACTCCTGCATACTTGGCTTCTGCAGAAACAAATCCTAAAGTAATGGGCTCTTAGTCAAATGTATCAGGATTTTGTTTTTTTGTCCTATGTTTACGTAGTTTTGCCTATCATGGATGGCAAAAAGCCTGCAGAAAGTGACAGAATATTCTGATTTCTTTTCATGCAAAACACTATGTGATAACTGTGATCTTTTATGTAACTTCAATTTTGATATCTTTGTTTTCATCTTATATAAATCTTTTATATAAAAGATTTCATCTTTTATATAAATCTTTTATATAAGAATGGGAATGGCCGCCGAGCTCTAACGCTCCGGCTACTGAAAAGAAACAGCGGAAAATTCCAGGCGACGAGGACCCCGAATATGACAACGGAGGGGTCCTCGCAAACGATCAGCTGTCAGGCTTCCAGGGAAGGTAACTTTTTGAGGAGGGGGCTGCCTGCGGGTGGTCCCGGGACGGCGTTACCTCCCTCGGTGACTTTTCTCTCGATCAGCTGGGCGGCGGCGGTGGCGGCGTTGCGCGAGCGGCGGCGGCTTCGGCCCCGCTGCCTTAGGAGGCTGCCCCGCTATCCTGGGAGGCTGGATCCGTGCTCTGAAGTGCCTGCTTGGTTTGGAGGATTATTTTTCTACCCTCACCGCAATTCTGGTGCCTGGCATTACGGCCCTGTTGACTGCTCCCTCTTGAACAGCTGGGTGGCGGTGGTGGCGGCGTTGCATGAGCGGCGGTGGCTTTGGCCCCGCTGTCCCAAGAAGCTGCCCCGCTACCCTGGGGAGCTTGTTCCGTGCCCTGATCAGAGGGTAAGGAGCTGCATGGAAGTGCCTGTTTGGTCCGGAGGACTTGGTTTCTACCCCCACCACAATTTTACTGTCTGGTATTGCGGCCCTGTTGACTGCTTTCTTTCCCCTTGGTACGACATCTCCTTTGGGTTCTGCTGCTGCTTTCACTGGGCTTTGCAAGGTTTTATTCACCATCTACCTTCCTGGACTGTGATCCCAGGACTGCAACAACAAACTTTTTATTGTGTTGGGTACCATCTGCTGCTGTTGCTGCCTCAGGAGTGCCACGTCAGGCAAAACGGTCTACCAGACCATCTTGTATTGGACACCATTACTCCGGAAAGGCAGCATATGTGGACCTCTGACTCCCTCCAGTGGCCGTTACTGGCGCTTCCTCTAGTTCTTGGCTGGTTTCATCATTTTTACCATCTCTACCGCCTTCTTAATTACCACCTACTCACTCCACCTACAATTACATCTATAATTACATCTGCCAGGCCTCTGCACGTACGAACTAACTGCATCCATCTGGTCAATATTATCTTTTATCGCCCAAGGGAAACCATCTTAACTGCCCAGACTTTGCCTTCACTGACACTATCGATAAATCGGACTTTAACAGCTTTAACGATTTCTTCTAATCGCCTGGACTTTTTGGGACCTTCCCAAATACATAAGAAGGGACGAAGGCTACTCCCCCTTCTATATATACTCTTTTATAAGATCTACGCACGCTGCGCACACTCTTAAATGGTATGGCGAGTGCATGTGATTGTATGTGTGAATTGGATGATCCCACTTTTATTACCCTATGACTCTTGTATTTTATGTGTTTTAATTATCACGTGGGGACTGCTTGAGTGTATAAATGAGTGTGCTTGATTCGGAGGACCTGCCGGGAATTGCGGGGGCTATGGGGGTGGCTGAGGGGGCTAAAGACACGGGAGAGGGTCGGGGTATTGCGGTCGTGACAGGGAGGGGCAGATACGGCGGGGACTCTAGGGCAGGCCATTACCGGGGAAGGAGGGTTCGCTACATCACAGAGATCCCTCCTTCCGGCCCTAGGAGTCCCACTCCAAGACCAGATGGTGTAAGTAATCAGGACCCTGGTCTCAGGCTGTTGTCGCTAAATGCCAGGTCTGTTGTACATAAAGCACCTCTCGTCCGGGACTTAATTTTAGACGAGAGGGCAGACCTGGCATGTATTACTGAGACCTGGCTGGGCCCAGAGGGAGGAGTCCCCCTCGTAGAACTGTGCCCAGAAGGTTTTCAGGTGCTGCATCAGCCGAGAGCCCAGGGAAGGGGTGGGGGTGTGGCCGCTGTCATCCGGGAGTCGTTAGTTCCTCGTAGGGTCCCTGCTCCGGAGATTGTCGGGTGTGAGTCTTTGCTGTTAAAGTTGGACCTCAAGGGTCAAGTGGGTTTGCTGCTAACGTACCTGCCTCCCAACAGCGTTGCAGCAGCCCTCCCCTCGCTCCTCGAGTCAGTAGCCGAGCTGGCAGTTGAGTTCCCTAGGCTGATGGTCCTGGGGGACTTTAATCTGCCGACGCTCGGTGAAAACTCTGACGGGGCGCTGGAGTTCATGGCTTCCATGACAGCCATGGGCTTGACTCAAGTAATCCGAGGCCCAACCCATTCGGCGGGACACATGCTTGACCTTGTATTTCTCTCGGAGCAGTGGATGTGTGATCTTGGTCTGAGGGGGAGTGACATCATACCCCTGTCGTGGTCAGACCATTGCCTACTGAGGCTCGACTTCCGGAAGCCCAACCCCCACTGTAGGGAGGAGGAACCGACCAGGTGGTTCCGCCCCAGGCGTCTTATGGAGCCAGTAAGGTTCCAGACAGAGCTTGGGGTTATTCCTGATACTCTCACCCACAGTCCGGTGGAGACTCTGGCTGCTGCGTGGCACTCGGCAGCGTCAGAGGCCCTCGACCGGATTGCGCCACTGCGGCCCCTCCGAGGCGGCGGATCCCGGAGACCACCTTGGTTCACCGAGGAGCTCCGGGAGATGAAGCGCCGGAGGAGATGCCTAGAGCACCGTTGGAGGTCCGATAAGTCCGCATCGAACCGAGCAATGGTAACCACCTGCACCAGGGAATATACTAGGGCACTTAGGGCAGCTAAAAGATCACATATAGCCTCCCTGGTTGCGTCCGCAGAGTCCCGGCCAGCCGCCCTGTTTAGGATAACCCGCTCCCTGTTGAACAAAAGGGAGGCGGGGGAACCCTTGCAGGGCAGAGCTGAAGAATATGCCCAATTCTTAGCGGACAAAATTGCTCGGTTTCGGACGGACTTGGACTCCACATCTGCAGTTCCAGCCGAGACTCAGGGGGACCAAGTACAACAGCTCTGGGTTGAGTTTCAAGAGGTTACCCCCGGGGATGTGGACAAGGCCATGAGAGCTGTGAGTTCCTCCACCTGTGCTTTGGATCCGTGTCCCTCATGGCTGGTTTCTAACAGCAGTGAGGTGACACGAGGCTGGATCCAGGCGGTTGTAACCGCCTCCCTTCGGGAGGGGAACTTCCCCGCCGCACTGAAGGCGGCGGTGGTGAGACCCCTCCTGAAGAAGCCATCCCTAGATCCAGCTGTCCTTAATAACTACCGCCCGGTCTCCAACCTCCCCTTTTTGGGGAAGGTTGTTGAGAAGGTGGTGGCCTTCCAGCTCCAACGGTCCTTGGAGGAAGCAGACTATCTAGACCCCTTCCAGTCAGGCTTCAGACCCGGTTACAGCACTGAAACCGCCTTGGTCGCATTGATGGATGATCTCTGGAGAGCCAGAGATGAAGGACATCCCTCCATCCTGGTCCTCCTTGACCTCTCAGCGGCTTTCGATACCATCGACCATGGTATCCTTCTGCGAAGACTGCGGGAGGTGGGAGTGGGAGGCACCGTGTTACGGTGGTTCTCCTCCTACCTCTCGGACAGGTCGCAGTCGGTGTTAGTGGGAGGGCAGAGATCGTCCCCAAGGCCCCTAAAATATGGGGTGCCGCAGGGTTCGGTCTTATCCCCCCTACTATTTAACATTTACATGAAACCGCTGGGAGAGATCATCCGTAGGCACGGGATTAGATACCATCAATATGCGGACGATACTCAATTGTATCTGTCCGCCCCGTGCCAAATCAATGAAGCGGTTGACGTAATGGACCGGGGGCTCGAAGCCGTCATGGACTGGATGAGGATTAACAAGCTTGTGCTCAACCCAGAAAAGACCGAGTGGCTGTTGTGTTTTCCTCCCAAAAATTCGGCCATTAATCCAACACTCAGGCTGGGGGGTCAAATTCTACACCCCTCAGAGAGGGTTCGCAACCTGGGAGTCCTCCTGGATCCACAGCTGTCATTCGACCATCATATAGCGGCTGTGACCAGGGGGGCATTCGCCCAGGTACGCCTGGTGCGCCAGTTGCGACCCTACCTGAACCGGGAGGCGCTCACAACTGTCACTCGGGCCCTCGTGATTTCTAGGCTGGAATACTGCAATGTGCTCTACATGGGGCTGCCCTTGAAGAGCATCCGGCGACTTCAGCTAGTACAAAACGCAGCCGCGCGAGTGATCGCGGGTGCACCTCGATTCACCCGCATTACACCTATCCTCCGCGAGCTGCGTTGGCTACCTGTCGATCTCCGGATGCGCTTCAAGGTGCTATTGACCACCCATAAAGCCCTACATGGCAGTGGATCTGGATACTTGAGAGACCGCCTTCTGCCAATTACCTCCCTACGGCCTATAAGATCTCATAGGTTAGGCCTCCTCCGCATCCCATCGGCCAGCCAATGCCGGCTGGCAACCACAAGGAGGAGGGCCTTCTCAGTAGCGGCCCCGACCCTTTGGAACGAGCTCCCCGTAGAGATCCGCACCCTCTCCACCGTCCAGGCCTTCCGCATAGCCTTGAAGAACTGGCTCGCCCGTCAGGCCTGGGGATAAGGACCATTGCCCCGCCCGAATGTTGTATGCATGTTGTGTATTATCTTATTATGTGTTGTTGTTTTAGTATTGTATTGTTTTGTATTCCCCTCTCCCTGGTTTCTGTGAGCCGCCCTGAGTCCCCTCAGGGAAAAGGGCGGCCTACAAATAAAATCAATTCAATTCAATTCAATTCAATTCAATTTTAGAAGTATGTTTAAGTTCAAGTAAATTAATAATAACAATGAAATTATTCTATTAAAGTTATCAAAGCTTTTCAGGTGCTTAAAAGATTTTGAGAAATCAGAGTTAGAGCATTCAAATCTCAAGTCACGATCCCTTTTGGGAGAAAAACATGTGAAAGAGCCCTTCAATATATGTATATACATGTACATGTACATACACATACACATACACATACACATACACATACACATACACATACACATACACATACACATACACATACACATACACATACACATACACATACACATACACATACACATACACATACACACATAAAACCATCAGTTCCTATGACCCTTTGTTGAGCTTTATCAACCCTGTTTCTTTTTCAGAGTACCAACCTCTGTCTCATGCTTCATTTACACAAAATCCCTGCTTAGTCTGCACTCTTTTTATCCAATGTTCTTACCACATTTAATCTTTGTTGAAAATAGCCTATATTTGTTAAAATTCTAAATAAAAGAGCGAGCAGATTTATTTTGACAGATTTCATGTACATTGCATTCTGTCATGAACCATCATAGAGACAGAGCTCGAAGTTAAAACACTGTGTGGTTTGCAGAATCAAATGTGAAAGGGTTCCTCTTCATTAGAATTAAATTTAATCTTCTATATTCAACAGCATTGGATGAATCAGTACTAAAGTTAGCTTTATCACAGAGATATAGATGGTGGAAAATATTGAAATCCACACTGAAGCAAGAATACACTGAAAATGCACCTATTATGGGGTATACACTCCATGCATTTAATAAAGTGAGCTGACAATTTATGTTATAACTACTATGCTTGTCTCCAAGGTGCATCAGATTCTCCTTGGTAATGATGGAAAAATATGTCTTGATTACCAATTAAGCAAATGAAAATGAGACCACTTTGCAAAACTATTGGATCTTTCTGGGATTTGAATAAGGGATAAGTTTCAGAGTGTGTTTATATATCTATTTCCTTTGTTGTGACAAAAAATATTGCATATGGCTCATCAGAACATAATGCTTTTTGGGGTATTTAGCTACAAAGGCTTTTTCTCATTTTCCTACCACGAAAGATGGTGCAAACATTTCCTGGTAATATACTTTTTTCATTGTATGCCCATGGTGTTGCTTTTATCTCATTCTCAGTCCATGAGTGAGGCATTGAGGCAGCCTTGAATACTGGGGGAGATCAGAACAGCACTTTTCTGTTTCTTTCCTCTACTTCTGGCCAATGAAAAAAGGCACTAGAGTGTGATGCCATTTCTAGATTGCACAAATGTGGGCAGCTGGATGCTCTTTGTTGCCATTTAGTGGTAATCCAGATTTTTACAGTCCAAAGACAGTAGCCCTACTTTAGAAATAACCCAGCTGCCTAGAAATGAATTTATAAGTAGAGCAACGTCATAGCTCTTCCCATTCAGTCTATTAATTGCACATAATGAAGCATTTAGTGACAGTGGGATGGCTGATGAGCCTTAGCTGAAATAACAAGGGCTTGCCAAAAGCTGCACTTTCACTGTCAAGACGGAAGTAGCAACATCCTGACAATAGCTGCAAAAAGAACAGGGCTGTTGAGTCAGAGAACCGTTATATGCTCTCCATAGAGTGCTGAATAGCAAGCTGCTCTGGGGAAGTGGAGGAGTGGTTTAAAATGTAACTCACTCACTTAAAAAGTGTTGTGGTCAAAGTAAGAGAAAGCTGCAGCTGTAATATCGTACCTGTATCGACTGGACATAATAATGCTTGTATCTTCAGCAAGTTAGAACTTCATTCCTAAAAGATCAAAATCAGCTACGGTATGTTCTATGCCTGGCAAATCACAAAACATAGCCTAGAGTACTCCAACATGGTGAACCCACATCTGCTAAGGTTGATATGACTACTGTTGAAAACTCTTTTTCTCAACTCCTTCAGCAAAACAGCTGGCTAATCTAGTTTTTGTGAAACAATGCTAACCAGATCTAAAATAACAACCCTGACTAGACAAAATTCAAAATATTGTTATCTACTTGAACGTATGCCTCTAGATCAGGAGTGTCAAACTCAAGGCCCTTGTGCCAGATCTGGCCCACAGGTTACTTAGATCTGGCCCACGGGGCTGCTCTGGAAATAGCAAAGGACCAGCCCATGGTTCCTTTGCCAGTGAAAACGAAGCTCAGAACGGCCATGTGAAGCCCTCCTGAGCTCCATTTTCACAGACAGAAGGTTGCAGGAGGCCATCACAGCCAAAAACAGAGCTTGAGAGCCCATTTTCTCTGGCTGACCACTCCGGCCACCACAGGCACCCCTGATATGAGTGACATCAAGCTGGTCACACGCACCCTGGCCATGCCTATCCAGACCCTCCGAGGTCAAACACAACCCTGATGTGGCCCTCAGTGACATAGAGTGTAACATCCCTGCTCTAAATGATTTGATTACTTACCCCATATATAATAAACATGACCAAGTTGCAAATTAACATGCAACTTGGCCAATACTCTTTTCTACTGAAATTTAGCCAGTAGTGACTGAATGATAAGTAGTATCTTTAATCATTGTACTGCCTTGTTACAATGCCCTCCATAGGTCCATATTTTCAAAACCTTCCCTTAAATTGGGGCACAGTAAAAGGTGGTTTACTTTCTCCATACTTTTAAATTATATTCTTTCATTGGTTGAAAGAAAGCTTTTGAAATTTTATTTGTTTTACTATTCGATGCTGGATTTTTTCTGCTTTTTTAGCGTCTCTTTACAAACACTAGATTGTTTTCATCTTCTGTTATGTTTATTTTGTTGTTTTGACATTTTAAGGTGTGCTATTTTATGACTGTAAACCACCTCAAAATGTCTTTTAGAGAGAGCAAAGATATAGACTAAGTAAATAAAATAAATAGAATTTGTGAGGTGCTGATCTGAGGTTAATAAGAGATGCGCCTAATTTAATGCATGTATGCATTTGTCTCTTGATGGGACAAACATCTCTTCTGTATACAGGTAGGAGCCTAAGCACAAATAGTAAAGTGGTAACTGCCACTTCAATTTCTCCCAAGGGTATCCTCGAGATAAAATCCATTACTAATTGCAAATGCTATTCTAAGTGCATAAATAGTTTTGAAATCACTTGCATTATGGTCCATAATCTTCAGGTTAGAGAAAACGGCTGTGGTAAAACAGTGATTTTGAAACATTTAAGCAGCAGAGCAATTTACAGCCTCCACTCTGATATTTCTGGGATTCTGAATTGTGCCGGATGTTCATCCCACAGTCAGAAAATGTAATCAGACCTCAAAGGGGAAATCTTATATTAGATTCCTTCTTTCGAGTCTCCATGACCCGTTGAAAGGCTTTGAAAACCCAGAAAGAGGGTTTGGTGAAAACTGGAGATTTCCCAACCATCAACCATGCATTTAAATGCACCAGATCTTTAAACATAACACTGGCACAATGTGTTCCATCTTATTTCCTGAATGATTTTTTTAAAAAATAATAGCAGTAATATTTTTTAAAAGCTCAGGAAGTGGACCAAATTTTGTTCTTGAAAAAGCTCTTGTGGAAGCGTTCCAACTTTGTCTCTAGATTGTTCTGAGTATCTTGCATCAAAACATAGGACCCATATTTGGATCACCTATAAATTGCTTCTTGGGTTATTAAAATCTGAAGATCTCATATAGGTGAAATATTTCTACTATTGTTATTAAAATTTAGATCAGACTGTATAAAAGTAAAAGTGGTAACCATGGGAGGGATATATCTTTTTGCCCTCTATCATTTCTTGCTGGGGCTGAGATTAGGTTTCAGAAGCCTCACTCAGAAACCAGTGCTACCTGGGGTATTTTCATCAGGACTTGGAAAGCATCTGCTGCTGCTTTCCTCTGCTGTTTCAGATAATTTTCTGAATAACTCTAAAGAAGGTAAATGTGATACTTGCGGAATTAAGATGTTTTTCTCAGCTTAAATCCTGCTTATAGCCTTCCACAACTGCTCACAATATCCCTACCCACATAAATAATTCATGAACAATCTCCTTCAGATCTGCAGAGACATAATCATTTGTGGTTGGTTAGGTACCAATTACTTTCTGATTTGGACATGTCTTACAAACGGAGAGCGGGTTAATTTAAAACCGCATTGGCAGACCCTCTCTTTCAATGGTTCTTCAGTAAATGTTAATTATAATATACTTCAATCAGTCAAGCTGACCCTGCTGACTTACCCTAGTTTACCTTGGTGAGGAGCTCTTAGCTCTTTTACTTCTCCCTTCCGTCAGCTCTAGAAACCTCCTGAAACACAGAAGTAGCTGTATAACTATGCAATCGGATATATACAGACACTTTTAATGCAAATTTCCCTTTGTAAGGCAAGGAAGGTAGATTTTAGATATTGTTGTAAAATAGTTTAATTAGGAAAAAAAGAATGTGGGAAAAACCCCCAAAAAAGGCAATCACACAGAGAGAATTGCAAATAATACGAATACAATCAGCATAGCTTGTTTTTTAAATCTAATGCAACTTGTCTAGCTTATAACCTCCTTCAAGAAAATGTTAAGGTTTAAGATACATTCCAAATGTGTTCCAGAAAGTATATGAGGTAGAAGAAAAGAGATAATATAAAGTTCCTATATGCAGAACCAACCTTCCTTCCTTCCTTCCTTCCTTCCTTTTTTCCTTCTTTCCATTTTATAGGTCAAATTATGAAAGAAGGTATAGAATTCAGAGGCTATGTAAAAACCTGTCCCTTTAGTTAGATTGAATGTTGTTTGACCCATTTCAAACAATATGAGTTTTCATATCTAATGTGCTGGATCTAATCAGCATCTCAGAAATCATCTTTTGATGTATCTTCCCACCATTCTAGTATACTTGGCAG